>NC_041387.1:8978692-8986730 GCF_002162155.2 Triticum dicoccoides
ATTAGAGTAGTGTAGCATGTTACTGCTTTCCGTTATTCCTATCCTGATGCATAGCCTGTCTTTGCTACTTCTGTTAATACCTTTACCTGCATTCCTACTTGCCTAGTATAGGATGCTAGTATTTCCATCTGTGGCCCTACATTCTTGTCCGTCTGCTGTGCTATACTATCGGGCCGTGATCACTCGGGAGGTGATCACGGGTATATACTTTATACTTATACGTGATACATGTGGTGACTAAAGACGGGTCGGCTCGTAGGAGTGCCCGCGAGTGGATCTTTGTGGCGGAGCGACAGGGCAGGTTGAGATCGCCTAGGAGAGAGGTGGGCCTGGCCCTGTTCGGCGTTCGCGGATACTTAACACGCTTAATGAGATCTTGGTATTTGATCTGAGTCTGGCCACTGGCCTATACGCACTAACCAACTACGCGGGAACAGTTATGGGCACTCGACGTCGTGGTATCAGCCGAAGCCTTTGTGACGTCAGCGACTGAGCGGCGCGCGCCGGATTGGAATGTAAGCCTGCTCTTGTATTAAGGGGGCTAGTTCTGCTTCCGGCCGCGTACGCAACGTGCAGGTGTGCTAAGGGCGATGGGCCCATACCCCTGTGCGCTTAGGTTTAGACCGGCGTGCTGACCTCTTTGTTGGCCTAGGTGGGGCTGCGACGTGTTGATCTTCCGCGGCCGGGCATGACCTAGGAAAGTGTGTCCGGCCAAATGGGATCAAGCGTGTTGGGTTATGTGGTGCACCCCTGCAGGGAAGTTAATCTATTCGAATAGCCGTGATCTTCGGTAACAGGACGACTTGGAGTTGTACCTTGACCTTATGACAACTAGAATCGGATACTTAATAAAACACACCCTTCCAAGTGCCAGATACAACCCGGTGATTGCTCTCTAATAGGGCTACGAGGAGAGGATTGCCGGGTAGGATTATTGCTATACGATGCTACTTGGAGGACTTCAGTCTACTCTCTTCTACATGCTGCAAGACGGAGGCTGCCAGAAGCGTAGTCTTCGACAGGATTAGCTATCCCCCTCTTATTCTGGCATTCTGCAGTTCAGTCCACCGATATGGCCTTTTACACATATACCCATGCATATGTAGTGTAGCTCCTTGCTTGCGAGTACTTTGGATGAGTACTCACGGTTGCCTTGTTCCCCCTTTTCCCCCTTTCTTTACCCGATTGCTACAACCAGACGATGGAGCCCAGGAGCCAGACGCCACCGTCGATGACGACTACTACCCCGGAGGTGCCTACTACTACGTGCAGCCCGCTGACGACGACCAGGAGTAGTTAGGAGGATCCCAGGCAGGAGGCCTGCGCCTCTTTCAATCTGTATCCCAGTTTGTGCTAGCCTTCTTAAGGCAAACTTGTTTAACTTATGTCTGTACTCACATATTGTTGCTTCCGCTGACTCGTCTATGATCGAGCACTTGTATTCGAGCCCTCAAGGCCCCTGGCTTGTATTATGATGCTTGTATGACTTATTTATGTTTTAGAGTTGTGTTGTGATATCTTCCCATGAGTCCCTGATCTTGATCGTACACGTTTGTGTGCATGATTAGTGTACGATTGAATCAGGGGCGTCACAAGTTGGTATCAGAGCCGTCTGCCTGTAGGAATCCCCCTTCCACACTCCTTGGCAAAAGTCGAGTCTAGACTTTACAAAACTTTTACTAACATGGCTGTGCGGCCCATGGGCCCACGTCGCCATCGGGTGGTACTAGGATCTTTTACTCCTCGACCTTTACTCTGGGACTCTAAACTCTCTCCTACTCGGGTTAAACGAATTTACTAAGTAACACTAGGATCCCGTGACCACATTCACCCCAAAGTTGGATAAAGCCATAGTTATTCTTTAGAATAGTATTTTGAACAATTTCCACACTGTCATTTGACGCCTTTGAAACATCTTTGCTTTCAGATGGAACCCACGAGGCAGGTCGTTCGCCACACGACGGCCATTGGTGCCTCGGGATCACCTGCCGTGCTAGCTGAGATGATGACCTATCTGGGTTATCGCTGGCACCCTGAGTACACCGTCTTTGAGGAGTACTAGTACTTTTACCAGGAGCAGTACCATGCCATCGTCCACCTCTATTCTCGGGAGTATGAGTCCACTACTGTGCTGCACACCGCACATGGTATTGGGCTGACTATCGATATGGCAGTCCACGATGCTGCTTATGCTGCTCTGACACATCTTCGTGGAGGGTATCGGGAGTTGGACACCTCCCCCTTCAGGCACATTGCTATCGCATCTGATGTTGGTGCGGAGGGTTACTACACTGCTGCCTACTCCACTGTCACCCGAGAGCCCTCCTACCATCAGAACTTGGTTCTGCATGCTGATGGGCTGGATCGAGCTAACCGAGCTCTTCGCCACGAGTTGTACACCACCCGTCAGCACCTTTGCCGTGCTCTGACGCTGTTGCACCCCTTTGTCCGATCTAGAGAGCTGTCGCGTTCTGCGATCTACCCAGCCAGGACCGTGATGCCCCAGGGTGTCGGTTGGCCAGATGTGGGAGGCTACACTCCCGCACTTGGTCCTCTTCTACCACCTGAGCTTCGGGTTCTGCACCAGAGTATCCGCGGCCCCCAGGCCACTGACGTGGAGGACTATCCGCTGCCGCACTACCAGCTTTCAGGCTACAGCTACCTCCGCAGTACCGCGTGTGACTGATGTAGTCTTGCTTATTAGCATTAGTTGCTACCGCCGCGAGCCTGCGTGCCGCCTATGATGTCTTAGTCTATGTACTGAACTCTGTGTACCGAACTCTATGCATGATCCCTTTTGTAAGATATGCCGACTACTATGTAGTATCTATCGTGCTGCTTTCATTATGCATGTTTCATCATGAATGATTCTTGTCCTTTGCAAATTTCTCAATTGTTGAACTACCCCTGTTATATATTAGCAGGATGGTTAGACCAGGTGGTCGTGGTCGTGGTGGCAACTTCCCACCACCACCCGAGTACATGGCTGGTATGATCCAACAGCTTGAGATGAATCGCCAGTTCATGGAGAATATGATGGCTCAGTTTCCTCGCCCCAATATGAACCAGCAGCCAGCCCCAGTAACTCTGCAGGATTTCATGCGCCTCAACCCAACTGTGTACCGCAGCTCAACCCAGCCTCTGGAGGCTGATGACTGGCTCCGTGACATCACCTATGAGATGGAGTCTGCTGATGTAGCCCCTGCCAGCTATGTCACCTTTGCTTCCTTCTTTCTGAAGGGACCCGCAGCTCAATGGTGGGACAGCCACAGGCGTACTCAGCCAGCTGGAACAATCATCACCTGGCTAGACTTCCAAGCTGCTTTCCGTGCCCGCTTCATTCCTCAGGGAGTCATGGACCGGAAGAAGCGTGAGTTCCGCAATCTCACCCAAGGCAACAAAACTGTTGAAGCTTATCAGCGGGAGTTTCTGGACTTGTCCCGCTATGCTGAAGAGGACATTGCAACTGATGCCTGTAGACAGGAGAAGTTCCATGACGGCCTTCAAGCTGACATCAAGCTCGCACTTCTAGTGCATGACTTTACTGATTTCACCACCTTGGTGAACAAGGCCATCAATGTCGAAACTGGCCTGCAGGAATATCAGAGCTCTCACAGGCGCAACCGTGACACGGACTCATCTTCGGGCCCGTCCTCGCAGAAGCGCAAGATATGGATTCCCAACAGCATGTACCTGCCGAATGCACCTGCCCCAAGGCAGACCTATGCAGCACCTCGTCTGCCTACTCCTCCAACTAGGCAGCCAAGGCTTCCAGCTCCACCACCCCAAGCTCCTGTTCCCACTCCCAATAATGGTCTGTGCTACAAGTGTGGTCAACCAGGTCACCGTGCTAGGGATTGCAATCAGAATCAGAATCAACTGGCCCTTCCCGCAACTGGCCATGGAAGCAACCAGCCCCGCAACAACAATGCCAAGTCTTATGGTCGTGTTCATGCCAACCACATTGATCTGAATGAAGCTCAAGACCAGCCTGCTAATGTGATGGGTACACTCCTCGTAAATTCAGTACCAGCATCCGTTTTATTTGATACAGGTGCATCGCATTCATTCATGTCAGAAGATTTTGCATACAAGCATGACGTTAAATGTGAGCAGATGAACACTTCGGTAGTGGTAAAAACCCCCGCGGGACAATGTCAGACCTCCATGGTTGGCATCGACGTCCCTGTGGAAATCGAAGGGTTGGAATTTCGCGCCTCTCCCATTATTCTGAAGTCTTCCAATATTGACCTCATTCTGGGAATGGATTGGTTGAAAGCGCATACTGCCTCTATAGTTTGTGCCACTAAGACCGTCCATCTGCTACACCCTTCTGATGAAATAATAAGCTACAATGCTCGTCTGGTTCAGAATGCTGAGGCACGACTTTATGCCTTGAATGCATTGAACGCTGCACCACTCGAGGGTATTGAAAACATTCCCGTCGTGCGTGACTTCCTCGATGTTTTTCCTGAAGAACTTCCAGGGATTCCCCCTACTAGAGCTGTCGAATTCGTCATCAACTTGAAACCAGGCACCACTCCTATAGCAAAGCGACCCTACAAGATGCCGCCGCATGAACTCCTTGAGCTTAAGGAGGAAATCGACAAATCTCTTCGAAGTGGTTTCATTCGCCCAAGTTGCTCTCCTTGGGGAGCACCTTCTCTCTTTGTCAAGAAGAAGGATGGGACGAACCGATTAGTCCAAGACTACCGACCTATAAACCAAGCTACCATTCAGAACAAATACCCTCTTCCTCGGATCAATGATCTATATGATCAACTGGATGGTTCATCAGTGTTCTCTAAACTCGACTTGAGGTTGGGTTACCACCAGATCCGTGTTCGTGAGGAGGATATCCCCAAGACCGCATTCGTGACTCGATATGGATCTTACGAGTACACCGTCATGTCTTTCGGCTTAACCAATGCTCCAGCCACCTTCTCTCGTCTGATGAATTATATATTCATGGATTACCTCGACAAGTTTGTCGTGGTTTATCTGGATGATATTCTGGTATTTTCCAAGAACGAAGAGGAACATGCCGAACAAGGTTGTCAAAATTGTGATTTTGAATTGGATCGGAGCTCGAATGGTAGGATCGCAAATCATAGAATCTTCACTATCAGGATCGTAGAAACGTAGATTCTATGAAGTAAAATCGTAGAATCATAGAGGATATTTTGGATCGTAAAGTCGTAGAATCGTATAATAGAATCGCGATTCTGACAACCTTGATGCCGAACATCTTCGTCTTGTGCTGGAAAAGCTACGAGAACATCAACTTTATGCCAAGTTCTCCAAATGCGAATTCTGGCTTCCCGAAGTAACCTATCTTGGGCATGTCATCTCTAAGGATGGTATTGCCGTCAACCCTGAACGAGTTCAGGCTATTCTTGATTGGACTCCTCCGAAGAATGTCAAGCAAGTCAGAAGTTTTCTCGGTCTCGCCAGCTATTGCCGTCGATTCGTCGAGAACTTCTCCAAGATCGCCAGGCCTCTAACTAACCTGTTGCATAAGGGCGTCAAGTTCCAATGGACAGACAAATGTCAGGAAAGCTTCTAGGCACTCAAAGACAAGTTGACTTTTGCCCCAGTACTAGCTCCACCTGATACTAAGAAGGACTTCATCATTTACTGCGACGCTTCCCGTCAAGGATTAGGCTGTGTCCTAATGCAGGAGCGCAAAGTGATTGCTTATGCCTCTCGGCAATTACGCCCTCACGAAGAGAACTACCCAGTTCACGACCTCGAACTTGCTGCTGTCATTCATGCACTGAAGCAGTGGCGACATTACCTTCTCGGTAATCGTTGCGAGATCTTCACCGACCACCAAAGTCTGAAGTATCTGTTTACTCAGCCAGACCTAAACCTCCGTCAGCAGAGATGGATGGAGATTGTTGCAGACTTTGACTTGGGTATTTCCTATACACTAGGCAAGGCTAATGTGATGGCTGATGCCTTGAGCCGCAAGTCTTACTGCAACCACCTCCAGATTCACAAGGTTCAGCCCTCACTTGTTGAAGAATTCAGAAAGCTGAACCTCCATATTGTTCCTCCGGGTGCACTCGCTCCCGCTCCTCCGGAGTTCCGCAAGATGAATCTCCGTGTTGTTTCCTAGGGTTCCCTCTATACCCTGGCTGTCGAACCCGATCTCGCGAGCTCCATCAAGACAATACAGGGATATGACTCTGAAGCCCACAAGATTAAGCGCGACCTCAAAGAAGGAAAGCCCTCATTCTTCACTATTGCTGATGATGGCGCCTTGTACTTCAAAGGCCGCCTAGTGGTGCTGTGTAAGGAGAAAAACCTGAATATGACTCAGAAAGTTATGAAATAAGCTCATGATACGCCTCTATGTATCCATCCTGGTAGTACAAAGATGTACCAGGACATTCGTCAAAGATTCTGGTGGTCTAACATGAAGCAAGACATTGCTCGCTATGTTGCTGAGTGTGACGTTTGCCGTCGTATCAAAGCAGAACATCAAAGGCCCGCTGGAACTCTGCAACCTATCTCTATTCCTGAATGGAAATGGGACCATGTGGAAATGGACTTCGTAACTGGATTCCCCAAATCGTAGAAAGGTAATGATGTTATTCTTGTCGTCATTGACCGGCTTTCTAAAGTTGCACATTTTCTGGCGGTCAAAGAAACGATCACTGCTAGTCAGCTTGCAACTCTCTACATGTCCAGAATTGTTTCGCTTCACGGTATTCCACTGGTTATCAGTTCGGATCGTGGCAGCTCATTCACTTCAAGATTCTGGGCAAGTTTCCAAGAAGCTATGGGGACTCACTTATCTTTCAGTACTGCGTTTCATCCGCAGTCACAAGGGCAAGTTGAACGTGTCAACCAAGTTCTTGAAGACATGCTTCGAGCTTGCGTTATTTCCTTCGGCAAGAAATGGGAGGAATCTCTCCCGTATGCTGAGTTCTCTTATAACAATAGCTATCAAGCTAGTCTGAAGATGGCCCCCTTTGAAGTGTTATATGGACAAAAGTGCCGAACCCCTCTGAACTGGTCAGAAACTGGGGAATGTCCACTCTTTGGTCCGGATATTATCCAACATGCCGAAGAACAAGTCCGCATTATTCGTGAGAATCTCAAGACTGCTCAGTCACGCCAGAAGAGTCAGTATGACCGTCATCATAAAGACATGGTCTATCAACCTGGCGAAAAGGCTTACCTTCGAGTTACACCAATGAAGGGTGCACACCGCTTCGGGATCAAGGGCAAGCTAGCTCCTCGCTATATTGGCCCATTCACTATTCTGGAAAGGCGTGGAAAAGTGGCATATCAACTGGAGCTTCCGCCGAACCTTTCTCAGGTTCACGATGTGTTCCACGTGTCACAGCTTCGCCGATGCTTCAAGGACCCAATCCGAGCAGTGGATCATGAAGTGCTCGAATTGCAACAGGACCTCTCCTATAAAGAGCATCCGGTCCGCATTCTCGACCAAGCTGAACGCCGCACACGCCAGAAGGCGATCAAGTTCCTCAAAGTCCAGTGGTCGCACCATTCTGAAGATGAAGCCACTTGGGAACATGAGGATCGTCTGCGTGAAGAATACCCCGCACTGTTTTCTTCTACCTCCTAAATCTCGGGACGAGATTTCTTGGAGTGGAGGAGATTTGTAACGCCCGGATAATTAGGCTACAGTAAAACTCTCCTGATGATGCCATGTCATCTATGTTACTGTTGCTAATTAAGTGGTAGTTCAAAAACATTGCAAATTAAAAAATGAATTAGCGACAAACCCAAAGTTTACAGAAGTCAAAACAAAAATGTTCGGGGGTTGCCAAATATTGCATCGGTAATTATGGTGAAGTAAACACATTTTTAGAAAGTGCCTAAATACATTAAAATGAAATAAAACAGAAAAGAAAATAAAGAAAAACAAAAACAGAAAGCTCAAAAAAAGAAGGGAGGGAAAAGACCCCCGGGGCCGACCGGCCCAGCTACCGACCGACCAACCTGGCCCAACCAACCGGCAGGCCCACTCCCTCTCAATAACCCCCCTGAAACCCTAGCCATC
>NC_041387.1:8987376-9020814 GCF_002162155.2 Triticum dicoccoides
GTTTCTTCCCCCTCTTCTCTCCGGTAGACTACGAGACCGACGTTGCTGCTGCCCCGTTCGACTACGGAGTTGACGACCCCTCCTTCTTGCCAGAGCAACCAGGCAAGCCCCCCCCCCCCTTGATCACCAAATATCGCCTACTCTCCTCTATACTGCTTGCATTAGAGTAGTGTAGCATGTTACTGCTTTCCGTTATTCCTATCCTGATGCATAGCCTGTCTTTGCTACTTCTGTTGATACCTTTACCTGCATTCCTACTTGCCTAGTATAGGATGCTAGTATTTCCATCTGTGGCCCTACATTCTTGTCCGTCTGCTGTGCTATACTATCGGGCCGTGATCACTCGGGAGGTGATCACGGGTATATACTTTATACTTATACATGATACATGTGGTGACTAAAGACGGGTCGGCTCGTAGGAGTGCCCGCGAGTTGATCTTTGTGGCGGAGGGACAGGGCAGGTTGAGACCACCTAGGAGAGAGGTGGGCCTGGCCCTGTTCGGCGTTTGCGGATACTTAACACGCTTAACGAGATCTTGGTATTTGATCTGAGTCTGGCCACTGGCCTATACGCACTAACCAACTACGCGGGAACAGTTATGGGCACTCGACGTCGTGGTATCAGCCGAAGCCTTCGTGATGTCAGCGACTGAGCAGCGCGCGCCGAATTGGAACGTAAGCCTGCTCTTGTATTAAGGGGGCTAGTTCTGCTTCCGGCCGCGTACGCAACGTGCAGGTGTGCTAAGGGCGATGGGCCCAGACCCCTGTGCGCTTAGGTTTAGACCGGCGTGCTGACCTCTCTATTGGCCTAGGTGGGGCTGCGACGTGTTGATCTTCCGCGGCCAGGCATGACCCAGGAAAGTGTGTCCGGCCAAATGGGATCAAGCGTGTTGGGTTATGTGGTGCACCCCTGCAGGGAAGTTAATCTATTCGAATAGCCGTGATCTTCGGTAACAGGACGACTTGGAGTTGTACCTTGACCTTATGACAACTAGAATCAGATACTTAATAAAACACACCCTTCCAAGTGCCAGATACAACCCGGTGATTGCTCTCTAACAGGGCTACGAGGAGAGGATTGCCGGGTAGGATTATTGCTATACGATGCTACTTGGAGGACTTCAGTCTACTCTCTTCTACATGCTGCAAGACGGAGGCTGCCAGAAGCGTAGTCTTCGACAGGATTAGCTATCCCCCTCTTATTCTGGCATTCTGCAGTTCAGTCCACCGATATGGCCTTTTACACATATACCCATGCATATGTAGTGTAGCTCCTTGCTTGCGAGTACTTTGGATGAGTACTCACGGTTGCCTTGTTCCCCCTTTTCCCCCTTTCTTTACTCGATTGCTGCAACCAGACGATGGAGCCCAGGAGCCAGACGCCACCGTCGATGACGACTACTACCCCGGAGGTGGCTACTACTACGTGCAGCCCGCTGACGACGACCAGGAGTGGTTAGGAGGATCCCCGGCAGGAGGCCTGCGCCTCTTTCGATCTGTATCCCAGTTTGTGCTAGCCTTCTTAAGGCAAACTTGTTTAACTTATGTCTGTACTCAGATATTGTTGCTTCCGCTGACTCGTCTATGATCGAGCACTTGTATTCGAGCCCTCGAGGCCCCTGGCTTGTATTATGATGCTTGTATGACTTATTTATGTTTTAGAGTTGTGTTGTGATATCTTCCCATGAGTCTCTGATCTTGATCGTACACGTTTGCGTGCATGGTTAGTGTACGATTGAATCGGGGGCGTCACAGTTTCGGTGCTTGATCGGTCGGGCCGTGAAGACGTACGACTACATCAACCGTGTTGTTCTAACGCTTCCGCTTTCGGTCTACGAGGGTACGTGGACACACTCTCCCCGCTCGTTGCTATGCATCACCATGATCTGGCGTGTGCGTAGGAAATTTTTTGAAATTACTACGTTCCCCAACAGGTGGATCCTGCCCAATGAACCAACACACCATTCGCTTCACGGAACCAGGCCCATGCAGCACGACGGGCGGGATTCGCTGACACGCCTTGTTCGATTGCCCATCCTATGACTTGACCGGGTTTCCTCAAGTCCATTTCACAGAATTCTTCTTTGCTGGCAGTGAACGCAATCTCAATTGCCAAACTGTGTCTGCAAGCATATTCCCGGTCTTGCAGCTCATCAAGCATCCTCCTTTTTTCCTTCACAAGCTTTCGAAAAGCTTTGTTCTCCTTAGCATCAGAAGGTTCCTCGATAAAGTGATACTTGTTGAAATCCTTCATGGCCGCATTTGCCCCATCACAACTCTTCAACCATGCTTCACATTCCCTCTTCAAGCAACGGTGTCGCTCAGACATGAACTTCTCACACGCTATGTTCGTAGTCATGGATCGAATGTCCATCCTACATGAATATACGGGTTTAAGATGACATACAACAAAACACAAAATAAATTCAATGAAGTACAACACTTGGTTACTTCATATGACATACAACACCAAGTTCTCAATGAGTTCAAATGTTAAGGGTACAAGTCATAGTAGTTCAAATGACGACCAAGCAAAGGGTACATGTCATTACAGTACAAATGACAAAGATTACATAGCCTCATGCAATTCTATGTGGCGTACGGTCCCGGGTTGCAACAAATAACATCATTTCTTTCTTTGACCCATGCCCAACGAGAAGCCCGCTTCTCCTCCGATGAGAATGGTTGGCGAACTAACCAATCAATGACCTGACCATGATTTCCCATGTCTATCTCAGCATACTCTCCCCTTGTCACACACAATGCAATTTGCATTGCAAGATCACGCCTACAATTTTTTTCCGCCGTCTTGAGCTTCTCCATCTGCCTCTCCTTTTTTTGATAATTGTTTTTGAACGGTTATTGAAATAATAATGTGAAAAGGCCCTACACTCCGCATTGAACGCATCAATGGCTTTCACCCACACGTTCATCTTTTCCTCAATCAATTCGCGTTCACGGTTCGCAGCCGCCTCAGCAGAAGCTTAAAAAAAACGAACGGTGTCATCCTACATTTCCAAAGTTGCTATTAAAGTAAACTTAGGTTTAGTTGCTTTCTTAAGCCCAACCCTAATTATGTACACTAATACTAGGACTAGATCTAGGTACACAAACTATTCTAGAAGCAATGAAGCACATCATACATAAGAAAATCACAAACATAACCCTAAATGGATCATATGAATTGATTTGACCACATGAGCTAGGGTTTGCAACCGAATGAGCAAATGCAAGCAAAATAAAGATCTCAACCAATCAAAAGGAGGGGAAATGGGGGAGGTACCTTGGGTGATGAAAATGGTAAGAATCCACCGGTGAAATCTCAAGCAAATGAGAGAGATTTGAGAGGCTCTAGTGCTTCAAAGAGAGAGGGGGAGACTTGAGCTCGGTGGTGAGGTGAGTAGTGTATGGCCTGAATGAGTGGTTGAGGAGGGAGAGGAAATATCCAGCCCCTCCCCACCTTATCCACCACACAGTACCCTACCGCCAGAGGCTCCGGCGGTAGGCTTCAGTACCCTACTGCCATGGGCCCTGGCGGTAGGCCCTTTTCCACGTCAGCCCCGGCAAACGGCCGTCAGGCGCCGTCAAGGCACCTACCGCCAGGGCCACTGGTGGTAGGTTGTACAATCCTACCGCCACGGTGCCTGGCGGTAGGCGAAAGGGTCAAATCCCGAAAAAATTTCGAAGGAGGGCCAGATCCTGAAATAGTATCCAAAAAGGGTCAAAACACGAAATTTAGCCCACTGTAGTGCCACCACTGTGATAGTGACCGAAATACTATTACGTACGTGTGCTGTACTGCGTGTACAGTGCACCTGCCTGATTCTTCGGATGGAATGTGTACTGTACAAGCGGGCGGGGTATGTACCGTATAGCTGTACACCATACCAAAGGAACGCATGGACCGAAACACACCATACGGTGTTGCTTGGTGACCTCCTCTTTTTTTCCCTAGTGCATGGGGCTGGCACCTGCAGCATGCATGCGGCCCGCATGGTGCTTGCTGACTCACCGGCTCGTGCATGTGCATGTGCGCGCCGTAGCCGCCTCCGGTTTGGATCTATCTGCGCGCCCGAGACCACCAAACACGGGAAAATATCTAGTGATACCATCCATGGGATGATACGCTGCTCCAGGGATGCATGGTACGTCAGATCTGAAATAAAAGGACAGGATCAAGTCACTGATGTATTTACACATGGGCCCTTGGAACATTTGCACTTTGCCCCTAGAAACTAGCATGTCTTTGCAGAAATTGCCTTAGACAGTACCGTTGGTTCTTTCCCTGGACCTAAGCACAGTACGTCGATCTCCATCTGAGCTTGCACTTTTAAATCCAGAAAAAAAGAATCAAGTCAAGAAACTGAAACTTCCATAAATAATTAGATCATTTACATGTTAAACACTAACACTAGTACTAGGGCGACAACATGCTAAATCCAGCTGAATTACATGGCCACCAAGGCTAGTTACAGATTCAGCTACTACAAGATGAGCTACAGTCTGAGCACAATTACAGAATTAGATCCAAAACTAACCATGACAATTCCCAATACTAGAACAAACCACTAAAGTTTGTCGTGGCTTATCAGCAGACTAACAACTAACTAAACTTGAGAGCCGCGAGCCGTTGAGTTTGCGCCATGTACACATCCATTGGTGGGCGCAAATGCACACCTACATGATAAAATCAAGAATTAGAACCTAAAACAGCCTTTCAGAAACAACCCAATCTTCTTCACCCTAGACCATTTAAAATAAATGAACCAATTCATTTGTGTACTTGTATCGAGAGGTCTCCTGGGGTCCAAATGATGGGCACACACACATGAGTAACCTGGTTTTAAGAACTCACCACACCAACCCTGTTTTAAGGATTCGGTACTAACCGTGTTCCTGTTACCTAGAAGGTGACATAATTAACCCTAAGTTCTTATCAACAAACAACCAAACTTCTACAGGTTTTCTGTAAATGAGAGGCATATAAGAAGAGTAACAAACCTTAGGTGATTCAGTTAGCCCAAAGTAAGCTTTCCATTTCTGTGACACAATCGGTACAATAGAAAATTCAGATGCCACTAGACCAGCAACCCACAAGCCATATAAAAAACATGTACTCCACCATCCCTGTCTATGAAGAAGAAATCACTAACAGTACAAAGATTACTGACAGAATCTACATCATACCACATGTTTCACATGAAATTTAAATAGTCATATGGTGTCAGCTACATTCTATCAACTTCAAACTGCAACTAAGTTTGAACTAGATCCCAGTACTTGGAATAACTCTAGCCTCAACTTGTGTGTGGAACATCTCCAGAGACACATGATCTCAAGAAGCACACAATGTTAGTTCTATTACCATCGTACAACATTAAATATGAGAAATCTGCAAACACTTTCGTCATGCCAAATAACCTGCATATATGTCGCATCATCTAATTCTCCTGGTTGATTTTGCTGTTTCTTGACTTATAAGAACATGTAAAAGGAAATCATTTGTTGAACTACAAAACCATGACATGTTCACAACTAAGTGAGTTATATTCACTTCCTTTTCCTTTTCCCACTCATTGTCGGCTGTTTCTTGAACTATTTCTACATAGCTAACTAAGAAAGTAGCAGTCGATAACTGCACATGTATTGAGTTCAGTGTGCCAGGTACGAAAAGGTTGTTACTCACCCTCCATGCCATCGTTTCCATTTTAGGAATCTAAACAGTCCTAACTTCTTATTTTACCCATAATATTTTTTAAGAGTCAAAGACTCTATATTTTTCACTTGAGAAACGCAGTCCTCCTGAAAAGGCAGGAACATAATTATATAAGCCAGATCAAACATATTACGTTGTCACATGTTCCCGTAATATTTCCAAATCCAAAAATGATGCGAGACAAGAATGCATAGTTGTAGTTGTCCCAAAGATTTTTGGTCTGGTAGCTATGCGCCATAAACCTCATCAGAACATAAAAGGCCAGTAAGTCAGTTTATTACACCGTGAAAAAGTATTGATCCGTCAAACTTTTCTAGTTTCAGCTTCTGTGATGTGAGAACAAGCACATAGATTTCCAGTACTCAGTGGTCTCAGTTTGACTGAGAGCCTACCGGGATTTCTGTTAGCCAAACCTTGTTGAGCCTCATTTGGCATGAATTTTGTCAATTACTCGATCTATAGACATGACTCAGTATAAGTCTAAATGCTCACTTACGCTAGGCTGTACGTGTGGTTTTCAACTACTATATGTAAGAAACATTCTAGAAAACTTTATAAGAAAGATTGTGTGTATTTACAATTCAGATAGACATGTTATTGTTAGGAGAGGAAGTGGCAGTCAACATTATAACACTGATAGACATTCTTCTAGTTCTTCAAAGATTAAAATACTCATACATATCTCTGCTCCAAACTAACTTTACCATCTATTGAGACTGAATTGCGAGATAAATTTTTATAACTAAGTGCTACATTGTGGACGGCAATTGACAAGCCAATCTTTTATTCTAAAAACAAGATGTCTCGACGGACACTGAGATTAAAGGATGAACTAACCATATGAGCTTGGCTCCTCCCATATCTGTTGCATTCCGTGGGCAATCATGGCGTACAACTCCGATTGGTCCAGAACTGCTAATGCACGCAACATCGCAGTTGGAGGAGGCAGATCCTGCTGCAGCCTGCAGACAAATTGACCTGTACTGCTACAGCTGCCATGTCCAATCGCCGTCGGTGCCAGCGAGACATGCGCCATGGTATACCACTGGACTGGCTCGGATAGGAACCTCTCGAACGACACCGACTCCTGCAGCGCCGATATCCAGTCCTAAAACCAAAGAATCAAATCAGGAATACGGAAGAGAAAGGAGGCGCTGCCTCTTAGCCAATCGCCATCGGGCAGGGTCTTCGGCTCGCGTGACTTGGTCGGCTTCAGCGGCGCGGGGGAGGGGGAGGGGGTGGGGGTTAAGGCGACCAACAGTGGAGGGGGTACGCACCATGGTGGCCGGCGGCGGCAGCGGCGGTGGGGAAACAAGCCGTATCGAGAACAACGGCCGAACAGAACAGAGCGATATCCACTTAGTCGCCGAATTTCGAAATAGCCCAGGGTGTCTCGTGCATAATTTCCAACGCGAACTAAGCTACTCAATCATGCGCCTCCAGTCCAGATCCAACGGTCCACATGATCCGGTATCAGCGTATCATACCACGCACGGTATCACCAGATATGCACTCCACCAAACACATGCCGCATGATGCGAGGCGCCTCTCCATCGATCCGGTCGTTTGCTCAAGTCGTTTCATGTTAATTTAATTTAATATACTGTATAACTGATTATGTAATTACTAGTGACTCTCTGACGATAATTAAGCCCATGTTGTTGTGTGTGCCCTCTCGTCTTGGTGTTATGTTTTCTAGCTAGTGCAGTAGCCCAAAGCCGTACAAGTTGCACAGTGATCACACATGCACTACGTGCCGGACCTCTCATCTTTTTTTTTCCTTTTTGCAAAAATCTCTCCATCCACCTCAACGGCACAAATATACTGGCCAGAAACCAGAAAAAAAAACCGCCATGGGTTCACTCACTTGTTTTCCGTACCTCGTATGCCGTGTTTAGCTTTATCGTCACCGTTAAGTAATTGTTACGGACCTCGATCTAGGGTTTATGAGGAAGAACAGGAAATCGGGGAAGCAGGAGAAAGGGGATCTGGATATCATCGAGAGGGGAAGAACAGCTTCTCTCTTCGGTTCGGTTTGTTCGCTGGAATATTCGATACCCACCCACTGGTAGCTGCTTGTTACTTAACCCCGCAGCACGCGGGCCACACTCACGCCCACACACACTCACAGCCTGGCCCACATGCCAGGCGGTCACGCCTTTGCTTCCGCGTCCTCGTCGTCCTTGGATGTGCTGGCATTCTCCCTGCCAGGTGGGGGCACCGTGACATCCTCCCCCTCTTGCGTTTCGCCTTGTCCCCAAGGCGGGGTGGCTGGAGACTGTTGTTGCATCTTGGCCGGATCTTCCCAGGTCGCCATGAACTCTGGCAATCCACGCCATTGGACCAGCAGACGTGACTGAAGCGCGCTGCCTACCTGAATCATCCAAAGTTTGAGAACCCTTTCCGGAGTGTGCTCGGCCTGCAAGACAGCATTGTCAGGTGGGAGATCCGAATTCACCTGAACCTGCGCGCCTTCGGCCTTCTTTAGCTGCGACACGTGCACAACTAGATGGATTTTGCTGGATGCCGGAAGATCCAGCTTGTACGCCACCGCGCCGATGCGAGCCAGGACGCGGAAAGGCCCGAAATAGCGAAACGCCAGCTTCTGGTGGGGGCGTTGCTCCACCGAGGACTGGATGAACAGTTGCAGCTTGAGCAGTACTGCATCACCAACCTCAAACGCTCTGTCGGTGCGGTGCTTGTCAGCCTGTCGTTTCATTCTGTCCTGGGCAAGTTTCAGCTGCTGTTGAAGGAGCTCGATCATGATCCCTCGCTCGTGCAACCATGCCGCAAGGTCGGGCACCGAGCATTGCTCCACTTGGTCCACTCCAAACTCATGCGGCAGCTGTCCGTAGATAACCTCGAACGGCGTTCTGCCCAAGGCCGAGTGAAACGAGGTGTTGTACCAGTATTCTGCCAGAGCTAACCACTTTGACCAATTGGCAGGACACGAGTGCAACGCACACCGGAGGTATCCCTCCAAGCACTGGTTGACTCGTTCCGTCGTCCCGTCGGTCTGTGGGTGATACACTGAGCTGAGTCTCAACTCTGTTCGGCAGAGCTTGAACAGTTCTTGCCACACCTTGCTTGTGAAAACCTTGTCACGGTCTGAGATGATTGCGAGAGGCAGGCCGTGCAATCGAAAGATCTCTTTCATGAACTTCTGCGCGACTGTCAATGCTATGAATGGATGCTTCAACGGCAGAAAATGGGCATACCTTGAAAATTTGTCCACTACCACCAGAATTGTGTCGTATCTGCCAGAACGTGGCAGTCCCTCGATAAAGTCCATAGAAACCACTGCCCATGGTCTTTTTGGAATTGGTAGCGGCTGAAGAAGTCCCGCAGGCGATTTCCTCTCTGTTTTTGCCTGTTGACAGACCATAAAGGTCTTGGCACTTTGTTTGATCTAAGCCTTCATGCCGTGCCACGCAAAGAGTCGCTTGATGCGATTGTACGTGGCGTGGAATCCTGGTGTTAAGATATTGCAGTCCCATGTCCTGCGCTAGGGATATGGTTTACCGACAAGCCAAGGCTTCAAGTGACGCCGGATCGACGAGTAACTAAACTAAACGACCTACGAACCCCTCTTTAACAGTAGAGATTACATCAATCAGCCCCCTGCTTGTTTTTTTACAAATCAGCCCGCTTGCTTGCTTATCCGAAAATGAACCACAGGCTACCAGCCCACATCCACACCCACAAAAAGCAGGCCCTATCATTGTCTCTCTCTCTCTCTTTCTCTAAAAAAAGAAGGGCCCCATCATCCCGTGAGAGCTTTTTTTTAGTGTAAACGCACTTCTCTTTATTGGTCATAATAAGGTTCATGGGATACAATTTATGTCTGAAGGGTTAAGAATCCACAAATGGCATTCTAACGAAAGTCTTAAAGCGTGCTTAGCAAGACTATGTGCCTCTATATCTCGCTTTTAGCGAGATGGAACAAGCTTTCGCATCAGGCGCATCGCTAGCGAGCCGGCTCATTAGCACAATTACTCGGCCAGTGTGGTTTGCTTGCTGCATGTTCACTCTGCTATAGTTTTCTCTAGTTTTTCTTCTTCCTTTTTTCGTTTTCTTTTGGTTTTCTTTGATTATGTTTGTTTTTCACCAGTTTATTTGGTTTTTTGTTCGTTGATATAACTTATGTTTACTTTGTTTTCACTGGTTTTTTCTTTTCCTTTTTTCTTTGTTTTTTGGTTTCTTTCCTTTTCTTAGTTTTATTTGTTCCTTCGTTTTTCTCTGACATAACTTCCTCTTTCTTCAATTTCCATCTTTTTCTGCTTTGATTTTTTCTTTCTTTCTTGGTTTTCATTTTTTCTTTATTGGTTTTCATTGTTTTTCCGTTCTTTTTACACCTATTTCTTTGGTTTTCTTTTTTCTTTGGTTTCTTTCCCTGTTTTCCTTTTTCCTCTTTCTTTATTTTTCGTCTTTCTTTGTTTCTTTTGGTTCTCATTCTACATTTTCTAATACACCTTTAACACATTTTAATTATAAGCTTAACATTTTTTGAATACATATTCAATATTTTCATACACGTTTTAAACATTTTTCAAATACTTGATTAACATTTTTTTGGATACATGGTCAACATTTTTCTGCACATTTTTAACATTATAAAATGCTTGGTTAACATTTTTCGAATACAAAATTAACATTGTTTTAATGCATGGTCAACATTTTTCTGTACACATCTAACATTTTTTCAAATGCTTGATTAACATTTTCTAAATGCAAGATTAAGATTTTTTGAAGACATGGTCGACATTTTTTCTATATGCATTTAACATTATTCGAGTGCTTGATTAACATTTTTCAAATAAAAGCTTAATTTTTCTAATTCAATACAATATTACCCATTTTTAATACATGGTCAACCTTTTTTCCTATACACATTTAATATTTTGAAAATGCTTGATTAATCTTTTTCAAATGCTTGCTTAACATTTTCCAAATGCATGTTAATCATTTTTCGAATACATGGTCAACCTTTTTTTCTATGCGCTTCAAATCTTTGCTTGATTAACATTTAAAAAAAATAAATGGCCAGGTTTTTTACACACATCGTATATTTTTTGTATACATTTTGCGTGTGCATGAGAAACAATTTTTCTATACACATTTAAGATTTTCTGAATGTTTGGTTAGCATTTGTTTTCAATTTTTATAAATTAATTCGTGTAATATATTTTATTTAGAATATTAAGATGTGTAAACAAAAGTAAAAAAACAGAAATAAAAAAAATAAAAACAAAATACCTGTAAAAAACAAAGAAACGAGGCCGTGGCCGGGCTGGCCCATCTGGTTCGCCTTCCCTACGTCTCGCTATGGGCGAGACACAGGGGCGCCGCGCCCCCATCATCCATCCATCCATCCATCCACCGCCGACGAATAAACGAACGTCATCCTCCACTCCTCCCCATCCCCATCCCCCAACACAAGAAGAAGAAAAAAAACCTCCCCTCCCCTTCCCCCCAATCGTAAACCCTAGCCCCGCCTGCCCGCCGGAGCGCCGGATGCCATGGGGGCCAGTCGGAAGCTGCAGGGCGAGATCGACCGCGTGCTCAAGAAGGTGCAGGAGGGCGTCGACGTCTTCGACAGCATCTGGAACAAGGTCCCCCCTCCTCTCCCCCTTCTCCCCCGATTCTCAGGATTTTGCACGATTTCCTCATGGTTCTCCGGCGGCAGGTCTACGACACCGAGAATGCCAACCAGAAGGAGAAGTTCGAGGCCGACCTCAAGAAGGAGATCAAGAAGCTGCAGCGCTACCGCGACCAGATCAAGACCTGGATCCAGTCCAGCGAGATCAAGGACAAGAAGGTGACGCCCCTTCGTTTCGCCTCCCTAATCAGTATGTAGTGTGTTTGTTGCCTGGATGGATGGAACTGCTTCCTCCCTTCCTTCCTCCATGAGAATTATCTGCTGCCACGCTCGTCTGTTCAGTCAACTGTTTAGTTCAGATGCGGCTTTGGTGCTAAGTTATCTGGAGGAAATGCCTTCTTACAGGCGTTGGGGGAGGTTAAGTGTCTTAACTGTCGCTGCTAGCTGCTTGGACGACTGTTAATCCAGTTTTCCGTGCTTCTGTGTCTGTCTTAGACATTGATATTCTTGCTCGACTTTGGTTGCACGACGTCGTACTAGTATCCGTCTAGGTGCACTTCTCTTCTGAATTGAAAGAAAATTTGATATCATGATTGTCTGGAATACGAAATCATACTCGACTGCTCCAAGTGACTCTGCACATGATGGTATTTTATTTAAGTGGGGTAATAAGAATAACAGCCGACACTTTTTTTCGAAGAACCAAAAGTATAACTAAGCTGATTTTAAAACAATTGTAAACTTGAGTGAGTGGTAGTAAGAGGCGAAGAATTTAGATGATGGGTTTTGAATGGATTTATTACTTGGGAGATCTTGTGGTCTGATAATGTCTAGAATGGAACATTAGAGGTCTTCGTTTGATCTTCTCATCTGAATGTGAGTAAAGGTTACTTATAGAACTGCTTTTACCTTGTGTTCAAATTGTACCATTAAGCCATGATTGGATTTAGCTGTGTAGCCCACAGTTGTGAGAAGGTCTTCTGATCAAGGCATCGACTTCACTTAGAAAGTTGTTCAATGCAATAAGGCAATCTGCATGAAAGTTGTTCTTTTTTTTTTTTTGGTAAATTGAGGAGTGTTTTACTGAAGAAATATGGCAGGGTTCCTGATTGTAGGTGTTCGTTTAGAGAAGCAGTTATTCATTTGTTTCAGTTTTGTGGTGTTTGGGCCAACTTCTTTTCGTTACATGTTACCATTTAAAGTTGGGCATAGCTTACCGTTCTGTGTTTAATCCATTTGTGATATATGTTGACATAGGTTAGTGCCTCTTATGAGCAGGCTCTCATGGATGCCCGCAAGCAGATTGAACGCGAGATGGAACGATTTAAGGTCTGTGAGAAGGAAACTAAAACCAAGGCCTTCTCGAAAGAAGGGTTAGGTCAACAGCCTAAAACTGTATGCACTCGGTCTCGTTTCTGTATTTGATTAACCCTTTTTTCTTTAGTTGTTATGAATCTCAGCATCAATTCTTATTTCACGCAGGATCCTAGAGAGAAGGCTAAAGCTGAAACAAGAGATTGGCTTAACAGTGTGGTATGTTTGATGCATTACATGTATGCTTAGTCTTGTGCGCTCATGTCTACATGTTGTTGGCTTTCTGTAAACATGAGCAAACAAAGAAGTTACCTGCAACATATATGCATTGTATTGTTGTTTCTCTTTGGCCTAGAGCATGTTCTGAAAGACACTCGCAGATTCTGCTTTGTGACAACTGATAATGGACTATTTAGAATTTGATGACTATTTTTCTGATCTGATTGGTCTGAAAGTATAACTTGCATGCACACCCGACTGCTGACGTTTGCTAATATTTTGACTATACTGGTGGTTACTTGTCCCTCTCAGAATAAAACAAAATCGTATAGACTATTATACTGTGGCTATTTTCTTTTATCTGATCACTCTGAAAGTATCATTTGCATGCATACTTGACTCTGCTGATGTTTATTGATATTTTGATTATATCAAGTCATTACTCCGCACCTTGCTAATGACATTTGCATGCATACTTGACTCTGCTGATGTTTATTGATATTTTGATTATATCAGTCATTACTCTGTACCTTGCAAAAAATGTCATTACTTTGTGATTTTGTGGTGTTGCTATTTATTTGTTGCATGTGGGCGCTACATTTCTAATATACTTTTGGGTTCGGTTTACAGGTTAGTGATTTGGAAAATCAGATTGATAATTTTGAAGCGGAGCTTGAAGGACTTTCATTTAAGAAAGGAAAACAAAGACCTCCTCGATTGGTATGATCAACTGTATAGGATTGGAAAGTGTTCATATTTTACTGTCTACGGAACCTGTTTCCAACAATCTCTATTGCAGAGGAAGTAATTATGCATTATCAGGTACATTTAGAGAAATCTATTACGCGGCATAAGGCTCATATAAAAAAATTGGAGTCAATTCTGAGACTCTTGGATAATGATGAGTTGAGTCCTGAGCAAGTCAATGATGTGAAAGATTTCCTAGAAGACTATGTTGAACGTAATCAGGTGGGATTGTCTTCCTGCTTATCTGTCATAATATCCATTTTTGTATTTTTGATATAGTCAAGTCGGAATTGTGATGACCTAAAAGCATTGTGGATCTGCTGCTAGTTCTGACTATTGATTTCTTAATCCGAATTCAGGAAGATTTTGATGAATTTAGTGATGTTGAGGATCTCTATAGCACATTGCCTATGGAGAAGGTTGAAGCACTCGAAGACATGGTTTCACTTGCTCCTTCCATTCTTATCAAGGTGAGCTGTGAGCTGTTATTTTTTTTTAATTTTGGTTATTGTGATTTTGCTAATAGAATCAACTGGCAAACTTTCTTATGTTTTTCCCCACAAATACTGCTAGTCTGCTATGCTGGTGCAGACCATTTCTCTACCATGTTTTTATGTCGTGCAGCTCTTCATCTTTTAGTTATATGGGTAATTATATATTTTCAACATCGCTTCTTGTTTGGTCGCCAGGGTGTTGCTGCTGTTTCCACTACTGCAGTTTTGAGTACGAAGAGTCCGACAGCAACTTCACCTACTCAGGTACATGTTATTCATTCCTAGTTATTTATTGAATATCCGTTGGTTTGTGATAAACGGAGACATAGTATTAGTATATCGAATACTCAGAACACAATGGTTGTTATGTGCCCAGTGTCAGCTTAGTTGGCATCCTGGCTGCTGCTTTCTTGTCAACCTTTACATGCTAGTATTGATTTATTTGATCATCTTCTTACAAGCTAATCCTTGAATATGAATACACGTGGTTGTAGCTAATTTGGGCATTTAATAAAAACACATGCTAACAAGATTGAGGAATTGGTTATTTCTAATGCACAATCCTGATTACTACTTGTTGATATGCTGATTTACCGACTCTGTCTCCCTTCGCTTCAGGCTACTGTATCAACAATCTCACAAGGGACATCACAAGATCAAGCAGAGGAAACAACTACGCTAGAAAGCAATCCTGAATCGGTGCCACAAACACCACCTCCGAAGGGTGGAAATCTGGGACCATCAGTGCCAGTTGTGCCCACTGCCATTAGTACCAGTGCTGCAGCTGTTTCCGTTTCGGCAGATACTATTACTTCCCCAGGCCCAGTACGACCAGTTATTCCTGCCACAGCACCCACAATATTTGCTCCTTCTGCTGCTGTTCGAAATGCTCCAGAGAGCATGCCTGCTGTTGCTTCAACTCCTGCAAACTTATCTACTGCCGTGAAGGATGATGAAAGCATGAGCTTTCCTCCACGTAGACCGTCTCCCGCAGTTACTGAAATTGGTCTTGGCAGGGGTATTGCCCGTGGCTTAACTAGTCAGCCTTTAGCTGCTCCCATAAGTGTAGGCCCAGTTCCAGGAAATGGGTCCATTACTGCAATTCCTCCAATAAATGACCTGTCCAAACGAAACATAATGAATACCGATGAGAGGGTTAACAGTGGCGGTCTTTCTCAGCAGTTGGTTTCACCTCTTGGTAGTAAAGTTCAACCACAGCCGGTTCTGAAGACTAACGACGCAGTTAGCTCTGATTCCAGTAACACAAGTGAAAGTGCGGTTATTGGAGGAAGGGTATTTTCTCCTCCGGTTGTTCCTGGGGCTCAGTGGAGGCCTCAAGCTCCTGCTGGTTTCCAAAATCAAAGTGAAACTGTACGTACCTTTGCTCCAGTTTTATTTCTGAATTCCACTCTGCTTTTGCAAATGATGTTATTGATCATAAGAATTTTATGGGCATTTCAGATGTATGAGTGCTTCAGCAATTATGCTGTTCTTTTGAGTCTTCTAAATTCCAACTGATTCAAACAACACTTGCATTTATTTGAAAATTTTCATCATCCCAATCTTGAATTCTTGTTCATTCATCTTGATCCAGTGTCAGTCTGAAACATCTAAATAACTGTGTTTTCCCTATTGTAGATTTTATTTATTTAGAATGTTAATCTATCACCAAGGTCATAAAATATCCATAGGATTATAGGAATATATGACATTTACTTATTCACATTTTCAGGGTCAATTTCGTGGAAGACCTGAGGTCACCGACCAAAGGGAGAAGTACTTGCAAAGATTGCAACAAGTACAGCAGCAGCAGGGCAACCTTCTTAACGCTTCTCATATAACAGGCATCAACCAGAAGCAATTTCCAACCCAGCAGCCCAATTCCCTCTTACAACAGGTTGTTCCTGCTTTTACTAATAAAAAATGTTGTGATAAGTGATATATCAATATCTCCTTTAGTCAAGAATCAGGAAGTACAAATTAGTTGAATATACCGAATTTTGATTGTATGCGTGTTACTTAGGTGCTGTGCCCTTTCTGTCTTTAGGAGTGCAGGTCCTTCTTTAGATGCTTCCATTCTAACCTCTTTCTGTTAAAGCATCAAATCAACTCGTAAAGTTTGTAGTAATATTTTGTGTAGGCATTCCTCAATCTTTTTTAACCATCTTATAATATCTGAAGTCAAAAGTCAATTCTTTATAGTGATTGTTTTCACATTTTCAATTTGTTCATTTTTGCAGTTTAATTCTCAGAGTTCTTCTATCTCTTCTCAAGGGGGCCTTGGGCTAGGGGGTCAGGGACCAGGTATCCCTTCTGCCTTCTCGTCTCAGCTAGAACCTCATGAATCCCAAATTCCCGAGCAATGTAATGGCCATGCATTTATTTCTAGTATATATAAAGTTGGACGCTCATAGTGTTTGACCACTAGTTTGTTTTGTGCATTAAGAATTTATCAATATGTGCAGACGCTGGGCAAACAAAAAGTGATGAGCAACAAGGCTTGGCCGATGATGCTAGTGTGGAGTCTGCTGCAACAACTGGACCTAATAAGCACACCAATGAAGATGACACTAAGGCTCCTTATTCGGTATGGTCCAACTTTTCCATACATGCCTGCTCATGAATTCAGTGAAACAAGGTGCATACAATTAAGGACACTGCAATTATCAGTGTGAATAATCAAATTGTGGAGTAACTAACAACTTAAAATCTACGGCATTTCTTAGCTAATTTTTTTTAAAGAGGTAAATACAACATCCATTTACAGGATTCTGGGCTATTTTGCTCATATTTTGGAAAACTGGTCATGTGTATGGCCCATCTGGCTTGCAAAATAGACCTGAACTGGTCACATCAGTTCCAATCTGCATATCTTTTCGGTGCTCCTACAATGTGCTAGACATTAATTCTTAATAGTTTTTGACTGTATAATTTCCTTGTACTTCTATTAATGCACATAATGTAACACCTGGGACGTCACCCTGTGTGGCTTAATAGAAAAAAATCAGAACAACGTACAGTGTAATTTTTTCGCAGTAAATGTTTGGGGTAGTAGTGACTCAACTTTGTACTAACTTTAGTATAAAGTTACTACAAAGTTGAGTATTTTGGGATGGAGGGAGTAGTATTTTAGCGTGTGTTTGGTCTGAGCCTGAGCATACCCCATCAAAATTTCGGTTAGCCAAAATTTTGCCAAGGTTTTGCACTGTTGCTTGCCCATGTTGGCTAGAAAAATGCATAAGAGTGGCAAAATAGACCTGGGCATGGCCAAAATTTGGCAACCTTCTGAACATGAATCAGACATACCCTTAATTCTGGCCAAAATTTGGCAACCTTCTGAACATGAACCAGACATACCCTTAATTCTGTGTAGATGTGTATTGCATTTTGGTGTGCATATTTTCTTATTATTTGAACATTGATTTTTCTTGTATGGTTTTTACAGAATCCTCCAGCATCCGTAGCAGAAGGCACCCAGCTATCTAGAGACTCTGATCTATCACCCGGGCAGCCTATGCAAGCTGGCATGCCATCATCTGGTGTTGGTGTTATCGGCCGGAGGAGTGTATCTGATTTTGGAGCAATTGGAGACAATCTCAGTGGAGCTTCGGTAGTTTCGGGTCACGATCACCTTTATAATTTGCAAATGCTCGAAGCTGCATACCACAGGCTTCCCCAGCCCAAGGACTCTGAGCGTGCGAAAACTTATATTCCGGTATGGATGATGCTCTGTCATTTATATATGCACCAGATGTTGTAATGTAGATTTAACCTCCCTATCTGGTTACTTTTTCAGAGGCACCCTTCAGTGACCCCTGCTAGTTACCCACAGATTCAGGCACCGATTGTGACAAATCCTGCTTTTTGGGAAAGGCTCGGTAGTGATACATTGTCTACAGATATGTTATTCTTTGCATTCTACTATCAGCAGGTCAGGCTTCATAATACTTGTGTCCAAATTCCAAGTGTATATTTTTTTGTTTTCCCTGCAGCACCATTCATCCAGCTTTAATGAAGCTCTTGACATTTTTTTTATTTTTTATTTTTCCACTTTGGCAGAACTCGTACCAACAGTATTTGGCCGCCAAAGAACTAAAAAAGCAGTCATGGAGATTTCACAGGAAGTACAATACTTGGTTCCAACGGCATGTGGAGCCACAGGTCACGACCGATGAGTATGAGCGGGGATCGTACGTGTACTTTGATTTTCATCTCGCAGATGACGGCAATGGGTGGTAAGCTGATGATCCCTCTTTAGTATTTTTTGTTGTGTGGATTGATGACCAGTGCAGTACTGGTACTGCTAAAGGTTGTGAGTTGTTAACCCTGTTATTATTGATGGCTCGCTCGCTCGCTCGTAGGTGCCAAAGGATCAAGAACGACTTCACATTTGAATACAACTTCCTTGAGGATGAACTGTCAGTACAACCAAACTAGGGCACTAGGGCTGATCAAAGCGTTTGATCAATGCGACTCATGTAATTTTCAGAATGGAACTGTTGGAACCTGGAACAAATTCAAATTCCCCAGTTGTAAGTTGTAACCTTGTGGGCGAATTTAAATTTAGAGCTGTTGTGTGCATTCCTGGTCCCAGCCCTCAGAGTCTGAACCTCATTCTGAATTAGTTCCAGATTTCCTGGAAACTGGGAACTGGGCATGTCCAACGAATTTGATGGTACATTAAAATAAAGGACTTGATGCAACATTGTTAGGATCATCCTGCAAGCCGAGAAGAATCTCGAAAATCACACACGCCTTCTTTTTTGAAATCTCGAAAATCTTGCGCGCAATGCCCTTGGGTCGAACACCATTCATCCAAGAGGATTCCCAGAATTTAGCCATTTTACCATCGCCAATGATCACCGTAGTGTTCGCCGCAAAAAGGTCCTCATCCTTGTCAGTGCAAGGCGTTCCCATCCAAATCCATGTTTTTGTTGGGTCAGCCCACTTGAACCACAACTAATGGAGACACGGAGCTGAAGCAAACTTCTCAAGGTTGAGCACACCAAGACCCCCATGAACCTTGGGCTTGCAGACGAGGTGCCAATTAACCATTTAACCTTACACTTGCCTCCGTCACTTTATTGTAGCCTGCCCAAAGATAGGCGCATCTGAGGCTATCAATCTTTTTCCTAACTTCAACAGGGAGGACGAGGTGCCAATTAACCATTTAACCTTACACTTGCCTCCGCCACTTTATTGTAGCCTGCCCAAAGATAGGCGCATCTGAGGCTATCAATCTTTTTCCTAACTTCAACAGGGAGGTCAAGAGGCGTGAGGTGATATATGGCTGTGAGGACGGCCATGACCAGCACAATGCGCCCAGGAGTGGCCACATGCATGGCCGACCAGGGGGGTAGCTTCCCAGCCACCATTTCCTCTAAGTATTGGAAGTGTATGCGCTTCAGCCTCGTAACTGAAAGAGGAAGACCAAGATATCTCATGGGGAAGGCTGTCCGTACCGCCGGGAAGGCCTGCAGAATGTCATCAAGATTGATATTGGCACAATGAATGGGCGCCACACGACTTTTTCATAGTTGGTAACCAAGCCAGTAATATCACCAAAGGCGCAGAGCGTCGATGCCAGAAAATGGATATCCTCCTTAATTGGTGCGACAAAGATGGCCGCATCATCAACATACAGGGAGGCCCGAATGGGGTTGCCTCGGAGTGGGTGAAGCTTGCCTTGATCGGTGGCCTTGACGAGGATGTGATGGAGCGGGTCAATGGCGAGGGCAAAAAGGAGGGGGGAGGGGGAGGGGGGTCCCCCTGCCTAAGACCGCGACCGTGCATAATGGGGTCGCCCGACACACCATTGAGAAGAACTCTGGAAGAGCCCGTGGATAGGTGGGCGGAGGTCCAATCACGAAAACGGTTTCGAAAGTGGTGGTGCATCAATAAATCCATCAAATAGTCCCATCTAAACGAATCGAAAGCTTTCTTGATGTCTAACTTGAAGCATGGTTGGAGATTTGTTGCGATGAAAACGGCGAGCCAAGTTGCGTACGTACATGAAATTGTCATGAATGCTCCTCTTCTTGATGAAAGCACTTTGTGTATTGGAAACGAGATCTGGCATGTGAGGGGCGAGATGAGTGGCCATCATCTTAGCAATGATCTTCGCAGCGGCCTAGATGAGACTTATGGGTCTAAAGTCAGAAATGTCGTCCACCCCATCTTTCTTTGGGATTAGGGTACTATTGGCTGAGTTGAGCCAGGGAAGGCTGGAAGTGTGGAGAGTTGAGAAGCTATTGATCGCTTTCATAAATTCCGGCTTGATGATGTCCCAACATTCCTTGAAAAACGCTCCAATGAAGTCGTCAGGGCCGGGAGCTTTATCACAGGGAAGATCATTGATTGGCTGCCCGAACCTCGTCCTCTGTGAACAAAGCATCTAGCTCAGAGAGATTAGACATCGATTGTGGGATAGAAGCCCAATTGAAGTCCTTGGCGCGAGAGGGCCCTTCCCAATAGCTTTCGAAAAGTGGTGCTGAATAATCACTTTCTTGTGATCATGGCGCGTAACCCAGCCATTGTTGTGTTTAAGTCGGTGAATGAAATTCTTCATTCGATGATGGTTGATACGGAGATGAAAAAACCGAGTGTTAGCATCTCCCTCTTTGAGCAACTTAATTCGCGAGCTTTATCTCTTCCTTGCTCGCTCAAGGACCGCCAAGACCAACACTATCCTTTTCAACGCCTTTGTAAGGTTCCACTCCGCTGGGCTGAGCAGCCTGAGCTCTTGCGTGACGTCAAGCCGGAGAATGATCTCAAGGGCCATGTGGAGTTGGACTAATCGAGCCTAAATAGCAATGTTTTAAATAGCGGGCTATGGAGAATAGCAGCGGGCCTCCAAATCAGCTACAGCGGGCTATTTGTGAAGACGACCATTTAGCGGCACCCTACTAAAAAGGCTATAGCGGAGCTATAGCCGGCTATTTAAAACTATGCTAAATAGCCAACAAACACAATCTCTCCAGCTAGACACAGAAGCAGCAGCAACACGCGGAGGATTGTCAGCAACTCTGGTGGCCGCCAGATCCCTTGACCTTCATCAGCTTCAACTGGGAGGACACAATACTGAGCGACAACTCTGGCGACCGCGGGGACGCCGGAGTGTTGTCCTTGTTTCTGGCGAGGTCCCGGCTCAGCCTCGTTGTGGCCAACGATCATAAGCGGTAACTCCGGCTATCGCCGGCTAGCAGCGTCCGGCGAGGTCCTGGCTCAGCCTCATCGCTGTCGCTCCTCACGTTGTCTTTGCTTTCAGCCTTTGTGAAATCGACCGACACCAGAAAATATTTCAGGCACCTAGGATTTACCAAACGCGTGGAAATTTCAGAAAATCGTTAAACAGACTTGCCACGGAAATTCAATCCCAGTTCTGCTAAATCGAGGAATGCCAAGCATGCATCTGATCCGTCCGCTCGCTCTTCTTACGTTCGATCGAGGGATCCACCCAACATGCATGACATGGCGCGTGATCTCCAAATAACTAGGTCAAACCTACTCATTGCTTTATACATTGTACAATTGTCTTTATTGCCTCATTAAAATGGTAGGCACTAATGCAACCTTTATACAGTGTATTTTTTTAGGCTTCCTATTTCGAGTTCCCTTTTGGCCTTCTATTACAACTTTGAGAAATTTTTTGTCACAATAAATATTTAAAGATTGCAGGATAAGGAGCTTGCTATTGTTGTTGTGCTTGCAATAAAAAAAATACTTTATGTTTATGTGATTGCCATTATGTATGAAATTTCCAGATTAGCTATACACTTAGAAAGAAGTATTTAAATACTACTTACAAATCACGAGTTCTTAACAATTTGTAGATTTATGTGATTGCCATTGCTCTATATGTTTGTCTGTTGGCATGATCTAACACTTCATGTAAAACACACAACTTTCATATTTGACTGTTAGTAGCAACACCCAACCATTGCTAAATAAGTAGTAGCTTCAGCAAGATTTGAGAAAGATAGTGTGTCTACTTAACGATTGGAAAAAAATGGTCCACCTTTTCAAAATATCTTAGTTTTGAATCATGAGAGTACACTATGTTGAGTTATATCCGCAATGCAGGTTCAAAGACGTGAGGCCATTACGGTCAAACTGGCTCCAAATTTGCTTAAAAAGGCAGCAGTGACCATGCCATTGTATGCGATATGCATTGTTCACATGTGCATACTATTACCATCATGTGAAAAAAAAATCCAGGTATTCATATTTCTTACTGTCCATGATGCTTAATTTCCACATGTGCATACTGTTACAATCAAATAAAAGGCATAAATCTTGCCATGTTTATCATCTTTGTTAGCAAACAAAGCAACTTACCTGGATTTTTTCTTCCAAATGCATTGATATGTTTATCTTTCTTCAAATTAAAGAAACTATTTCTTGCACTTGAACTTCTTTTATTTTGTACAACCTATACAAGGCAGAGTTATATTTTTGTGCCACCCATAGGTAATTTTTCTAATATAGGATTTACTGAACCTATTAGTACTGATCATGTTGTTGCTGTTCCAGAGAGGCTTCTAGCAGAAGCAACTCATGGTGAACTTGAAGAAAGGCCCATCGAACCTCCTTGATGTTGGTAACATTGATCATGAGGTAATCTTTCAGAATTGCATTAGAGGTTCCAGTGGTGTTGCCATGGATGTTTCCTTTTTGGCTATGTTCAGTTGACAAAGATTCAATAACTTTATGTATAGGGTGTTCTACATGACACATCTTGCTATCGTGTAAATTATGTTGTTGAAACGAAGGACATATGATAATTTTGGATGACCTTTTACTCCTCTCTGTTATATGGAGAAGAATATTTTGATGGTCGGTTTAATTGGATTTCTATGTAATGGACATGGTACGTATGTATCACGTTTCATTTCCCTTTTAGCCAAGAACATATTCAAGCTAAATAAAAAATATCATAAGTAGAAAAAGTTTCACGGACATTGGACCAAATAACAAAGAGATAAAAGGTCTCTATCGATCCTGATCCATTGATGTGTACTAAAAATCCCACTTATCAAATGTGCCATTGCAACAATATATCAGCTCTATCATCTCAACAGCAAAGAACAATAGGTTAAGACACAAGAGACTTATCGACGGGCTTAAACACAACAGATTAAGACACAAGAGAATCATCAACAGGCTTAAATATGGGCACGGCGTGGCGCCGCACCTCCGCCTGCTAGTTCAATACAGATCCACTAAACATGCTTGCCATGCATGGCAATGGCAATGGCAATGGCATGATGCGTGATCTCCTATTCCTAACAATCAGGGGAAGCCTTGTTCTCCTCCTGGTGATCCTCTCCTCCACCATCGTCCACGTCATGTCGGACCCAGACCTATGCATCGGCTGCCGCATCCACGTCTGGCGCCTCCCTGCGCACTTCAATGCGGACCTCCTCAGCCACTGTGGCACCTCCTTCCCGCTTGCAGACCATCCCTACGCTACGCCCTCATGCGCCTTGGTCACCAACCACGGCGTCGGCTCCCGCACAAATGACAACCGCTCCCACTCCTAGTATCGCTCCGACACGCGTCTCCTCGAGCCCTTCTTCCACCGTCGCCTCCTCGACTGCCTTGCCAGCGACCCTGCCCGAACCGACGTAGTCTTCCTCACCTACTACGCCTCCCCCGACGCACTCCCCTTCCTCCTCGAACCCTCCATGCTCAAGTTCTTTTGTGCCCATGGCGCCCTCCTTGCCTAGATCCTTGCGCTGAACCGCCCGCACCTCCTCGCGCGCCGCTCGACACGGACCCAAGGCTCTGGGGCACCACCTTCCTGCTCCACCGCGCCCCCTCCTCAGATAGCTGGACCCGACGCTCGGGATCACATGCGGCCTTACCTCACTAGCGTCGGGTCCAATGTAATTGGCGTTCTCTCCAGTGCTTGTAATCGTCGCTAGGTGGTCCATAGACCTGGTTTTAATTATTATTACCTTTTGTATTACCATGATTGATGGATAGATTGGAAATTTGTCTAGAAAAAAAAAGGGCGTTCTCTCCGTTGTGCAGCTCAACTGGATTTCCTCGCCCAAAATATTTTCTGATCCCGTACCAATTTCTTCTAGAAATATTCCGGGCCTCGCTCCTGCGCTTAGGGCATCTGTCTAGTGAACCCCTTTTTTGCTAAGCGTTGAAAAGGAAAAAAAAAAACAACTGATTTCAATCGTACGTACAGGTTGGCACGTATGGTGCACACACAAAATTTGGGTCCGTCGTGAATTGTGGCTTCCATGGTCCAAGTGAATTTCCTACCCATGAACGAGTTTGGATTTGACGTTCCGGTCTTTCCTCGTGAATGAAATATTCAGGGTCCTCTCCTACTATTTCTTCCATTGGATATAGACAAACGACTCAGATGAGCTGAAGATGGGATCGATCCGTGGGAGGGTTGTGACAGGCCAATCACATCAATCCGTGCCCAGCGCGAACCAACCCTGTGGTTAGATGGTTAGGAGGACAGTGGTATCCCAACCACCAAAGTTCAAGTCCTACACTTAATACCGGTGCTCGCATTTCTTTGGATTTATAGTCATGCAAAATTTCCAACGCCGCACCCGGAATATCTCCCGCCCCCACTCAATCCGCTTGTGCCGAAAAATCGTCCCGCATGCACGTTGCAAATATTTCGGCCTGCCTGCGTGCACACATCCTCCAAAATATCTCGAGCGCACCTTGTAAATCCTGGATGATGCCTCTGAAATATCTCCCGCCTCCAACAATCTCATTGTGCCAAAATTTCCCAGCTCAATCCGCATGCCACCGGCAAATATTTCGTCCCGTGTGCACTCGCGTGCAAAATATCCCCTGCGTACATTCGCCGCGCCCTATGAATGTTTTGGGGACTAGATGAATGACGCAAGAACTTTTTAATAGTAGAGATAATGAAATCTACTCCACCTAAAAAACATAGTGAGGGGCTGACACTTCTTATAGGAACCCTTGCACGAATCGTTCCCTCAGGAAGCCTCATTCAAGCAAACAAATTTATTATAGAGCGTTTCTTCAAAAAACCACTGCCCAAAGAACGTTCTAAGAAACGAGCCTAGATCACCCAAAATCCTTTGCAGCTAGACATATGAATGGAACATGTTTCTTCATCATCTCATACTACAAGTTTAGTTGTTCAGTGGGAGGAGTGTTCTCGTCTATCACGAAAACACCTATGATAAATTCGTTGATGTTATTAAGATGTTGTACCGACTCAATATTTCGGAGGTGGGATGTGCCTGCATGCGTTCAACACAGAATTAGAGATGGATGAGTGTATATACGTGAGTATCTACATTTGTGCTGTGTTAGAAAAATTACGAACTTTGTCGAAAAAAAAGAAAAATTACGAACACTTTGCTACGCTAGTAACCCCATTGCTTATAATAATTTATGAAAGGGACCTGCTTACCCCGCAAAAAAACACCCAAAACTTGGTATGCGTCCGATCCGCTAAACTTTGTTGTGCATGCATCCGATCCGGGCGCTCTTCTTCTCCTCCTGACGTTCGATCCACATGAGTACATGACATGCCACGGCGCGGGATCTCCTAACAATTAGCTAGGGCAAAACCTTGTTCTCCTCCTCCTCCTGGAAATCCTCTCCCCCAACGCCGTCGCCGTGCCGGAGCCAGGACCCATGCGCCGGCCGCCGCATTCCCTGAAAATTCAAGCCCAGATCCGCTAAATAATCTTGCCATGCCCATGCCCATGCCCATGCATGCATCCAATCCGCGCGCTCTTCTTCTCTCACGTTCGATCGAGGGATCCACCCAACATGCATGACATGGCGGGCGATCTCCTGATAACTAGGGCAAACCTGCCTCTCCTCCTCCTGGTGATCCTCTCCTCCACCGCCGTCCACGGCGTGCCGTTGCCGGACCCATGCGCCGGCCGCCGCATCCACGTCCGGCGCCTCCCGGCGCGCTTCAACACGGACCTCCTCCGCCACTGCGACGGCGCCTTCCCGCTGGCCGACCACCCCTTAGCCACGCCCTCCTGCGCCTCGCTCGCCAACCACGGCCTCGGCCCGCGCACCCACAACCGCTCCCGCTCCTGGTACCGCACCGACGTGCGCCTCCTCGAGCCCTTCTTCCACCGCCGCCTCCTCGACCGGGACTGCCTCGCCGACGACCCCGCCCGCGCCGACGCCGTCTTCCTCCCCTACTACGCCTCCCTCGACGCGCTCCCCTTCCTCCTCGACCCCGCCATGCTCAACTTCTCCGGCGCGCACGGCGCCGCCCTCGCCCAGTTCCTCGCGACCGACCGCCCGCGGGTCCTCGCCCGGCGCCACGGCCACGACCACTTCCTCGTGCTCGCCGGCCCGGCCTGGGACTACGCGCAGCCGGCCGACACCGATCCCAGGCTCTGGGGCACCACCTCGCTGCTCCGCCGCCCCGAGTTCGACAACTTCACCTTCCTCACGCTCGAGTCCCGCGCGTGGCCGTGGCAGGAGCACGCCGTGCCGCACCCGACGTCCTTCCACCCATCGTCCCTCCCACGGCTCCGCGCATGGATCGCCCGCGCGCGCCGCTCGCGCCGCACGGCGCTGATGCTCTACGCCGGCACCGTGACCAGGCCGTCCCGCCCCAACATCCGGAGCTTCATCCTCGCCGAGTGCGCGAACCGCACCGACACATGCACCGTCGTCGACTGCCATGGCGGGTCCTGCGCGCTCGACCCGGTGCGCTCCATGCGGCCCATGCTGAAGGCCAAGTTCTGCCTGGAGCCGCCGGGGGACACGCCGACGCGGCGTTCGACGTTCGACGCGGTGGTGGCCGGGTGCGTGCCGGTGTTCTTCGAGGACGCGTCGGCGAGAACGCAGTACGGGTGGCACCTGCCGCCGGAGAGGTACGAGGAGTTCTCGGTGACCATACCCAAGGACGCGGTGATGCTGGGGGGCGTGCAGATCATGGAGACCCTGGCGGCGGTGCCGGAGGAGGAGGTGGCCAGGATGCGGGAGCGGCTTCTGGAGCTGGCGCCGAGAGTGGTCTACCGGCGGCACGGTAGCGCGGCAGAGAGGATGAGGGAGGCGAGCATGGACGCGGTGGACATTGCCGTGGAGGGCACGCTGCGGAGGATACGTGGGCGGGTGCGCGCTCTGGAGGATGGCCGGCCGGAGGCCATGTACGCCATGGAGGACGACGACCAAGAGATCTAGCTTGCTCATCGTATTCTTCATGTGGATGTAATCCTGCAACGCAACAGATGTATCCAAATGATAAATGCCACACATGTGACACCAAGTAACAGCGCCCTGCGGTTTTGATGTTGCATATATAGATCAGTCACGGCGTGCATTCTTTTATCTTGTGTTTTGGGTTGCATACTCGCCTCGGCGAAGATTTATGCTCAGTTAAAAACAATAACGGGCGATGAAAATCGATGGAACACTCGACAAACATGATGAATGGAAATAAACAATGAGGCGGCGTCGGTGGTAACATGACGGCAGGCGCGGTGAAGAAGGCGTAGTAGCACACGAGGCGGAGCTCGCTGGTCACATGGCGGGGATCATCATGGAGGTCATGGAGATGCCCTATCTTCAGGTTAATAACCCTGAAAAGGGGTAAGCCGAGTAGGCTTTGCCGAGTGTAACACCCGGCGAAGTGTTTACCGAGCGGATATCGACCCTTCGTCGAGTACCGAGTACATGACAAAGAACCAGATTCCAGTAGTGGAGAGAGTGTTGGTTGTTCTTGGTGGACTTGGATCGACAACTACTCCCTCCGTAAGGAAATATAAAAGTGTTAGTAGTTCAGGAATAAGATAGGAGAGAACTAGCGAGTTAATCACTGAGCGTAGTCTAGCAGTTTACTTTCGACTATTTGAGAGACCCGCTTGCTTATTGCAATTCAGAACTGTGATAGTAATGGTTCACGCGCCCTGTCAAGAGTAGACGTTCGATTAGTAGTTCATCACTTTCTTTGGGAAACGTTGGCGTCCCTCAACGACGTATGTGGACTGAAGTTCAGCACCAAAACTAAACTGACATGTTACATGGATTCCTCTAGCTAAGCGGTTTTCTAAAGGCTCCAAATTAAAATATCACTGAGGCACCAGTGGTCTAGTGGTAGAATAGTACCTTGCCACGGTACAGACCCGGGTTCGATTCCCGGCTGGTGCATTTATTTCATTTTTTGGTCCTTATGGATTTGAGATATTTTATTAGCTCATCTAATCTTATGTTAAATCCTGCACGCCATATAAGTATTTTTGCTTTATAAACATCAAAAGCAGAGGGAGAATACTAGTGAGAGCGAAATCATTTTTTTAATTCATCTAATCTTCATGTTAAATCCTGCACGCCATGATCTTGTCACCCGTATAAGTTTTTTTTTATTTTGCTTTATACACATCAAAAGCAGAGGAAGAAGAATTGTGAGAGCCAAATCATGGTATGTTTGAGCCCACTCTTCCGGGTTTGATTCCGGGCTCCTACAGTCTCTTCATATTTTGGTTCTTTATTTTCATCTATGTTAGTTCATCCGTGATCTTGTCACTCGTATAAGTATTTGTTTTTGCCCCTTCACCTTTTCCCGAGTAAAGTCCAGCGGTCGAAGTAGAAGTACATTTTTTTGGTATACCAAAATATGTAAAATGACTTGAATTAAGATTGAGCGTATGAGATCTCGAGCCTTTGTGATCGCATAGTGTTTGTCTCCCAGGAATCGTATGTCTTTTTCCGACTTAGGCAACCACAAACCATTTGTAAAATGACTTGAATTAAGATTGAGCGTATGAGATCTCGAGCCTTTGTGATCGCATAGTGTTTGTCTCCCAGGAATCGTATGTCTTTTTCCGACTTAGGCAACCACAAACCATTTCCTTGCTGAAATGCGGTCAACAGGTAGTTCGTGTTGTTTGTCACGATGACAATGAAGTTGTTGCGTGAAACTTCATAAGAAGTTTTGCAAGTCTTATGGAAAACGACCGTGTCTAGCACCATGAGAAACATAGACGTGCTGAAGAGAGTGTTGCGTAAGAGGAAGTTGTGGAGTATGTATTTTCATGCATCACTAGAGACATAGATGTCACTGGAGGGAGTAAATACATAGCCATCCTTTATCTTTTGCACACTGCAAAAAGTTTCGATTCGTTTCCACAATAAAATAAAATATTGACCATATTTATTTATTTTCAGATGTCTGCCTGCGTGTTTACATCGTTTTGCTAAATGAATGCAATTAAAGCATTGATACTGCCATAAATAATAGCTACAGAAACCGCGGATTTCACCTGCATGTGTCAAAAGCATATTATGGCAGTACATTAATTCGGATTTGATTTTGCTCACATGGCATCTTTGCTCTCCCTAGCTACCTAACTCCATGGCCTATAAAATCCATGTGAATTAGACCATCATCGATCTCACACATAGTTGAATAGTCGATCATCTCAATAGATGGGGACTATTACTGCTGGATTCCATCTTTTATTTCTCATTCCCACAATTGCATTGCATGCCCGTGCCTCATCCCAGGAAGCGCATCTCACAAAATTCCTCTCGTCTAAAAGAACCAGAAGCAACATCAGCAACAGAATTGGTGATCCTACCAGTTTCCCTGGCGGACCATTTCTCGGAATCGACAGCAGCCCCCGAACAGATGGGTACCCGGGCTCCGACCACATCACTCTCAAGGCGGCCGACAAGATCTCGGCGCTGCCAGGGCAGCCGGAGGGCGTCGACTTCGACCAGTACGGCGGGTACGTGACTGTCGACGGCCATAATGGCCGCGCACTCTTCTACTACTTCGTGGAATCTCCCGGCAACCCGGCGGTGAAGCCACTCCTCCTGTGGCTCAACGGAGGTGAGGAAGATACACTCTACTACCAGTAGCTAGTTAGTACCATTGTGTATTGTTGAACACTATATTTGGTAAACTCCTCAAAAAAATCACAAATTCCTCAAAATGTTCTAAAAAATACGTTCAAAATTCACAATGAATTGATATGATCTTTAAAAAAACAATGGATTGATATGGAGCATGCATGCAGGGCCTGGGTGCTCGTCGCTGGGCTTCGGAGCGATGCGAGAATTGGGCCCTTTTCGAGTGAACAGAGACAACCAAACCCTCACTAGGAACAACCATGCCTGGAACAATGGTAATGGTCCTATATATTTCCATTTTAACAATACTTGTAATAAAATAGGTGTAAGAAAAGGGGGTAAAAAAATCTTAATTTCTAGTACTCCTTTTGTTTTTATTTACTCTGTATACTAGCTCTGTCTTAAATCAAAATTTATAAATTTGACCAAATTTATAGAAAACTTATTGACATCTAAATATCAAATCAATACTATTAATATAATGTTGTATATTTTGACATCATATATAAGTTTTTTGTTTTAAATGTTCCTGTTGTTTTCCATAAATTTGGTCAAACTTTGTAAATGTATATCAAAACCTTATTGCAGTGGCAAACGTCATCTTTCTGGAATCACCCGCCGGCGTGGGGTTCTCCTACTCCAACACGTCTTCTGATTACGACAGGATGGGGGATCCACTGACAGCCCAGGACACCTACGCCTTCCTCGTCAACTGGCTTGACAGGTTCCCCGAGTACAAGGCACGCGCCCTCTACATCGCCGGCGAGAGCTACGCCGGCCACTATGTGCCCCAGCTCGCCGCCACCATCTTAGCCCACAACAACGACACGGTTGTCATACTAAATCTCAAGGGCATCTTGGTCGGAAACCCGCTTCTGGACGACGCGAAGGAGGAGAGAGGGCACCACGAGTACCTATGGAACCACGGGGTGATCTCCGACGAGGTATGGGCCGAAATCGCCGGCCACTGCAACTTCAGCGACGACTCCGCCTATGGTGATGATAGGTGCTACAAAGCTATTACTAAATCCCAGTATGAGAGTGAGGACCTCGACATCTACAACATATGCGCCCCCACCTGCATCACTGACAACAACGGCTCCTACTACTCCAGCAGCCAAGTATGGAGGAGTATAACAAAGACTTGGTTCACTAAACACATACATATTCTACAGGTTGCATTCTAGCAAGTGCCTGAAGTGTCTTCTTTCAGTTACCTGGGTACGATCCGTGCGGCGAAGTGCCTACCATGGCCTACCTGAACCTTCCTGCGGTGCAGAGGGCTCTCCATGCTAGAGAAACCAAATGGAGTGACTGCAAGTATGAACACCTAAGATCACCATGAAAGAGCCTTATATGCATACTAGTATATTCTTGTTCGATTTCATGAACTGACATGTCTAACTGGCCTCGTGTGTTATGTTGGTGCAGAATCTTTGTGGATTTCAAGGACTCGCCGGATAGCATGGTGCCAACCTTGAAATGGCTAATCGGCCATGGCTTGCCAGTGTGGGTCTTCAGGTAATCCACATCCACTGCAGACCATTGCAAACATGTATGCTTCTTGTTGGTACTGAAACTAAAAAAAATGATTTTCAGTGGGGACTTGGACTCAAGGTGCCCGATCACCAGCACGAGGCACGCCATCCGCGACCTCAACCTCTACGTCACCGAGCCATGGCGTCCATGGACGGTCAGCCATGAGGTAGGGGGCTATGTTCAACAGTACAAGGGAGGGTTCACGTTCGCTACCGTGAGAGGAGCAGGGCACACGGTCCCGACCTTCCTCCCGCCTTACGAGAAGGCAAAGTAGTTTTTGCTCTCGTTTTACGATGGATGGTGTAATCTAATGCCATCATGTCATGTAGCGAGTTTCATTACCGTGATAGTACATATTTCATCTATTTGCGCTTTCGGTCTTTCACCAAGAAGATGCACGCGACTACAAGTTTGGTTATGTGTGTTTTGCTAAATGGTGCAACTTTACCCTATAAAATCCGAGTGATGTGTCCTTCCAACTATATATGTTTGTCCTTCACAGTTGCATCCTTAGAATTGTATTTCTCCTTCTCTCTTTTTTCGGGTAATATTTCTCCTTCTCAATTGCATACTTACTGTGTTTTTTCCTTCTCAGATGTATCTTTTAACTTCAGGAATAAGCTCTGGGTTTTTTTCCGGGGGAGGAATAAGCTCTGGTTGACTCTAAAGTCTACATTCTAGGGTGTTCCTATCTCCTTTGTCGATGTGGGACTAAATCATGCACTCTGCGTCATATTTATTAGGGAAAAAACAAAGACTAGGTCTAGTCCTTTGTACTCTCATGATCAGTGGAGTATTAGAAAGCCCAAATAATTAGTGGAGTACTCTCTCACGCTCCTGGGCGCCACACTCTTGGATGGGTGCTTACCAATTAAGAAACCAGTAACCATTTACTTTGTTCCACAATTTTTGAAACAAAAGAAGGCATCACTCACTAGTACAAGGGCCTATTGTCCAAGGCCGTCCACGTGGCCGTTGCTTGGAGGTCCACCTTTAGTCCCGGTTGATAACACCAACCGGTACTAAAGGAAATTTTATGATATTTTTTTTGAAAATTTTCGTTTTTAAATTTTTAAATTTCTGAATTATTTTAACCTCTAATCTCTAATCACCCTCATCACTGCTCAATTTAACCTCTAATCTCTAATCACCCCTCATCATCTAACTTCCCGGACGGTCACCCATCTCACTACTCCAGCCTGAGCACGCTTAACTTCCAGGTTCTATTCTCCCTTGTTTTCAAGTCTACACTTATTGTTTTCCTGACAATAGTAAGATGTCAATCCTATTAACCCTCAGGAATTTAGCTTGAGAATGAAGTCACACATTTCACTGTTTGAGTTTGAAATTATTGTTCTAAAAAACAATAATTATTTAGTTACACTAATACTTTCTTGAATAAGTAGTTTGACCACAGTTTGACCAGATTTGACCAAAATTCAAAAACACTGAAATAATTATTTAGTAACACTAATATTTCTTGAATAAGTAGTTTGACCATAGTTTGACCACAGTTTGACCAGATTTGATCAAATTTCAAAAAAACTGAAATAATTATATAGTAACACTAATATTCTTGAATAATTATTTAGTAACACTAATACTTCTTGAATAAGTAGTTTGACCATAGTTTGACCAGATTTAACAAAAAATAAAAAAACTGAAATTTGAGCATAACTTTTTTTCTTTTTAGAATTTGAGGATTCTAAAAATTTGCAAACAGGCCGTAGGCCGTCAAAATCGGATGCGGATTTTTGTGCTGAACATTTTGATATATTATACGTTTTTTTCTGACATAGTATGCAAAAGTTATAGCCGTTTTACATTTTCTCTACACTTTTTGCAAAACATGTCCAAATTTAAGTTTTTAAATTTTCCTAACTAGTAGATGTAGTAACATAACAACATCTCGAAGGATTTTAATTTTTGAAGTTTTTATCATTTTTTTTTCTTTTTACAAAACTGAA
>NC_041387.1:9021191-9055875 GCF_002162155.2 Triticum dicoccoides
CTCGTGCCACGAACTGGTACTAATGCCTTAACCTTTAGTACCGGTTCGTGCCACGAACCGGTACTAATGGGCATCGCACCCATTAGTACCGGTTCGTGCCACCAACCGGGACTAAAGGTCCCATTTAAACCGGGACTAATGCCTTTGCCGCATGAACCGGGACCAATGCTCACATTAGTCCCGGTTAATGACTGAACAGGGACTAATGGGCTAACCCGGCCTGGACCAAAGCCCTGTTTTCTACTAGTGACTATGTATCAAAGAAAACAAGTAAGCACCCAAGCAAACTACCAGAACCTCCAAAAGCTTAATCCCTTGGATCATACTATAAGTATTGTGGTTCGCTTGCATTTAACTGGTCACTACAACACTTGATTTTGGTATGTGTATTCTATTAAGGATGGACTTATAATGAATGAATATTACCATCAAGGGGGAGAATATTGGAATATTGATCTCGACTCCTAACTAACCGAGAGATAAAGGGGAGTCAATCCCTCGTACGCACCATGGTAGGAGGTCCAAACAAATGTATTTGTTCCGTTCCCTATTCCTTAGAATCCCACATATAAAGAGAAAGTACTTGCTCCCCTGTAAGTTATTGTTGTCACTAATAACATTGTCACACCAGTGGCGGCGAGCGCTTTTTCCTGTTTGTCATTGTTGTGACTAATAACATTGTCAAGCTCTTTTTCCTGCTCGTCGCCGTTAAGAATTTTAAAAAACAAACTATATTATTTTGTTCTCATAATTTATTATGCAGGTGACATTAAGCCAATAGGCAACACATGTAGTCACGCATATGCAAAATCTTTATCTTTTGCCGGACTAATTACTGTATGCACTAATATGTACTAAATATTAGAGCATATGTTAACTAGTCCAACAAAACATTGAGGCATGCACGCGACTACAAGTGATGCTCATGCCTTCTATGACATGAAAGAAAAAATAGTATGACATATTTGTACATAATTAGTCCAACAAAATATTTTGCAAATATTATATCACACTTATACGGTTAAACCAGTCTGTACTTGTTGCCAACTACTGTAAACACAACGGCAAACAACACACAAAATATGGAAACATCACATATTAGCATGCTAGTCTTGGACTGTAGTTGATACTTGTGCATTCTAGCGGCTATCGTCTTCCTCTCCAGTTTGAACCTCTCATTCCGAGCCTTCTTCATTTTGATCTTCTTCTCCAGCATTAATTTCTCGCTAGCAAGCTCCCTCATAACAATTCTTGCCCTCCCCTCCCTTTCTTTGTCAAGCCACTTGAAATATGCACATGCCCTGTAATCATGTGCATTGCAAGAAACACGATTTTGTTAGATTCTTTTAATTTTTAGCTAGTCAACCACATACAAACTATGACAACTAACCTTGAAAGGGCAATCCAAAAATCTTCTCTGCATGTCAATGCCTTCGTTGCACACACGGCGAACATGATCTTGTTTGCACATACACTTCTTCCCGTTGCACACCACATTACTGAAAACCGCGTCGGGCTCATCTGTGGAAGCCCATTCTCGATATATAGGAGCTCCTAAAATGTTTGTCTGAAATAACGGGTGATGAAAGTCGGCGGAAACCGGTCGGTAAACACTCGACAAACCTGATGAACGAAAATAGAAAAGAAGCACCAGCGGGAGAACATCGTGGCGCCCGTGGTAAAGAAGAAGTATCACGAGAGGCGGAGCTCGCTGGCCACGGGGATCACCATGGAGGCTATAGGGATCAGCACATGTATTAGTTGATCAGCATCGAAGCTGAACAGTGGTCTAGACTGTCATCTTATATAATCTTCAAATAAAAATGTCATCGAGGCACCAGTGGTCTAGTGGTAGAATAGTACCCTGCCACGGTACAGACCCGGGTTCGATTCCCGGCTGGTGCACCTTTTTTTATTTTTAGTCATTTCTTTTTCGTATAATAATTCTGTTATTTCATTTAATCTTGATATACGCATGATAAAACGCTGCTTGCATAGATTCATATCTTTGGTTGTATGCCTGTGGGAGAAAGAGAAGGGATGGCGCCGCACAAATAGTTTTATCATTTTTTATAGATGTTCGATACTACTAGCTTGATGTATTTATAGTTTTTTGGTATATAATGAAAGCATGACATTTCTGTTGAATATATACGAGAAAAAATATCCATCCAATCTATAGTTATAAAACATAGTATCATGGTAGATCTGGATTTGATATTGTGCAGATGATATGGAGTATTGGTCATAAATACATATATACACACTCCCAAAAAATATAGCACAACCTCCACGCCTCCATGGCCTATAAAAAAACCGCACGATTCCACCATCATCGATCTCACTCACACACGATATATGGGGAAGTTTACTGCTGCTGCTGCATTGCACCTTTTGCTTTTTAATCCCACTTTGGGATTGCACGCCCGTGCATCTCAGGAGGCCCATCTAACCAAATTCCTTTTATCTAGAAGAACAGACACCACCACCACCACCACCACCACTAATGATCCTACTTTATATGACAAGTCGGTTCTCGGCAGCCTCCGAACAGATGAGTACCCCGCCTCCGACCACGGTGCTCTGAAGGTGGCCGACAAGATCCCGGCGCTGCCGGGGCAGCCTGAGGGTGTCGACTTCGACCAGTACGGTGGGTACGTGGCCGTCGACAGCCACAATGGCCGTGCTCTCTTCTACTACTTCGTTGAAGCGCCCGGCGATGCGACGGCGAAACCACTCCTCCTCTGGCTCAACGGAGGTAAGAAAGACACTACAGCTAGCTAGTGTGAATTATGTTGCACCGTGAAAGTACACTTGCAACATGGGAGGGAGGTTTGATGTGGAGCAGGGCCTGGATGCTCATCGCTCGACCATGGAGCGATGCGAGAGTTGGGCCCTTTCCGTGCAGACAGGGACGGCAAAACCCTCACGAGGAACAAGTATGCCTGGAACAACGGTAACCATCCATTTCGCTTTTGAAATGTCACTCTGCTGCCTCCAATACATTAGATCTGATCAATATTATTAGATTCATCATTGAATATTTTAATATTTGTTATTTTAAATGTTTGTGGTGTTTTCTATCAAATTGGTCAAACTTTGTAAATGTACATATCAAAACCTTATGTACCTTGCACCATCAAAACTTGCAGTGGCCAACGTCATCTTCCTGGAATCACCCGCCGGCGTAGGATTCTCCTACTCAAACACGTCTTCCGACTACGACGGGATGGGGGATCCAATGGCTGCCCAGGACGCCTACGTCTTCCTCGTCAGCTGGCTCAACAGGTTCCCCGAGTACAAGGCACGCCCCTTGTACATCACTGGGGAAAGCTACGCCGGTCACTACATCCCCCAACTCGCCGCCACCATCTTAGCACACAACAGCAGCAGCAACACCATTAACCTCAAGGGCATCATGGTTGGGAACCCTTACCTCGACAGGATGAAAAACCTCATAGGGCACTACGAGTACCTGTGGAGCCACGGTGCCATCTCCGACGAGGTATGGGCCGACATTGCTGGCGGCTGCAGCATCAACGACTCCTCCATCAGCGCGAGGTGCTACCACGCTATTACCGAATGTCAGGACGGTATCCTGGATCACGATAACATATACGCTCCCACATGCATCATCGACACCAACGGCTCCTACTATTCCAGCACCTACGTACGTAACCAAAAAAAAATGAACAGTTCGCGCAAGTTTTATTGAGTTTTCCCCCATTTTTTTGAACACAGTATAATCGCAGAGGCTCATATAAACTCACCCTTATGAACGCACGCACATACATCCTTTTCAGTTGCCCGGGTATGATCCATGCAGCTATCTGCCTACCAAGGCCTACCTCAATAGTCCTCAAGTTCAGAAGGCTCTCCATGCCAGAGAAACCAAATGGCTCGATTGCAGGTTAGCTAGCGTTGAAGATAGCTTTTTTGATGAGCTACCTGGTACTTGAATTTACTTTTCTTTCATTCTTGAACTGGCCTGATTAACCTTGTGCTGTGCAGATCCTTTGAGGACTTCAAGGACTCACCGGACACCATGGTGCCAACCTTGAAACGGCTAATCGACCACGGCCTGCCCATATGGCTCTTCAGGTAGTCCATGAGACAATTTAAGATGCATATGAGCTCGGGACACTTTGGTTCTTGTTGATGCTGAGACTGACGAATTGATTTTCAGTGGGGATTTCGACTCCGTTTGCCCCTTCACCGGCACCAAGTACACGATCCACGACCTCAACCTCTCCGTCACCGAGCCGTGGCGTCCATGGACGGCCGGGCACGAGGTAGGGGGCTATGTCCAGCGGTACGCCGGAGGGTTCACCTTCGCCACCGTGAGAGGAGCCGGGCACATGGTCCCGGCCTTCCAACCCGAGAGAGCGATGATACTGCTCCAGTCCTTTGTCACAGGGATCGTCCTCCCTCCATTCAATAAGGAGTACTAGCTAGTTTTTTGTTTCTGTTGTACCCCCTCCGTTTCAAAATACTTGTCGTGTTTTAGTTCAAATTCAAACTAAAACCACAACAAGTTCTGTTGTACTGTAGCTAGCAGTGATCTATCCAAAATTCAGACCTCCAGACATTTCTGATTTGTCCCGTCCGACTTCATCGTGTTCGTTTCAAGTTTAAACAGAGATAAAACAACAAATGCACATATATATTTCTTTCTTTCTTTTTGGTAAAATAACTGTATTGAAGCTCTGAAAGAATGGTTTCTGTTGCAATTTCTGTAAGATTCCATCATCTCTTTTCAGTCAGTATTGACCCGTTCGGGTACAAGGGGCTTGCTTGCTTATACTACATGAATGAATGAATTACAAACAATCACACACTAGACTACCCAATCCAAACTCTAGTCTGTAAGCTGATCTTTCTCATGCACGCCCCCAAAAAACTGCATCAATGAGACCCTGTGGTTGACTAAGCTCCAACAATTCAACATGCCCTTCCGGGCTGGCTGATATCCGACTACGCATCTATGCGCAGCTGAGGGCCGGTAAGGTTTTGTCAGCTCTAAGATGTGACGGTTCTTTCTTTTCTACGACATGAAACCAGATGAACTCCTGCGTACATCGGCCTTGGCCACAGGGACATACGCAACATCGACTAGCGAGCTGCGGGTTCGCCCGTAGAATATGTAGACAAGAACACCTATCAGCAGCCATATGCCGACTCTCAGCCATGCATCTCCGCTGAAAAACACAATGAACATGATTGTTCTTTCTGGATAAATCACGGAAAAAGGGAAGCGAAATAAGCATCTAAAGATAGATGTGCACTCACCCAAGGTTTATCAACAGATATGTATTTATGAGGATGCATACAACAGGTAGAAATGGAACAAAGGGGCACATGAATCCTGCAGCAAAGACAGAGTTCAGCCTAAAGAAACATGCATCCTCTTTAACTTAAAGAAGAATAAGAAAAGGACAAGCTGTTTAATGTACCTCCAGAATTACCAAAAGAGTGTCTGCCATCATCTTGGTCAATGCAGCAGAGTACAACAAGACCAGGTATAAGGAGCACACCACCAACAATGCAACCAATGCAAAGCGGTAGGCTGACAATAAGAAACAAACATATATTTGTTAGATGCTGCTGCATTCATCTATGGCACATAGGCTGGGGGTAATAAAGCTTCCATTTTCTTAAATAAAACAATGAGGCATATGTATCTCTTTCCCAACTATATGCATACTTACAAAGGTAGCCATGTGGCAGAAGCTGAAGCAGTGAGGACCAGAACTCCCAGACAGACAGAGCCTATGCTGAAAGCAGCTATTTTTCGACGCTTCATCTCATCCATCGTGCCTAATATATTATTAAAAGGAAAGGCCATTCATCTTGGTTAGCTTCCGTTATACAAAGCACACTATTTGTGGGAAAAATGGAACGACTAGTTTGAATATGAAAGCAACAGTGTGCGCATTACCTTTGTGTTGCTTCTTCTCGAGAAGAGGGTCCTTCATTGCTTCTGTCATAATCAAATCCTTTATTTGAGATGTGTCGCAGATCTCATCTCCAAGTGGATCCCTACCCTTTTCCTCATCATATTCTTGGTTCAAACCCATTGATTCTTGCCGAGATGATGATAGAGGGACCACCTCCTCTGGAGGAACATATCTGAGTATCAAGATCGATACTGCTACTATGGTGAACGCCAGGAGTGTGCCTACACTGACCTGAAACGGTCAAGCGTTTAAATTTCTCTTCCATGTTAAATAAATCTATGCAGTGCTGTTAACTACTTTTGGTGTGTGGAAGGTCATGAAATCTCAAAGTATGCAAATGAAAACGGCTTGATGTTTTCTTACCATTCCTGCCAACTGAGAAACATCCATGAAGAAGGCCAGAGCAGCAGCACAGATACCAGCCACAATTGTGCCCTTGACAGGTACTTGTGTGTGCTTGTTCACATCAGAGAAGAAAGATGGCAGCAGTCCATCTCTTGCCATGGTCATCAGTATTCTAGGCTGTGAGGATGAAAAACTCAAGTAGTTTAGCAACTATTTTGGAAGTCACTCAGCTTCGGCTAGCTACAAGACTAGGTTCACCTACGCACTGCAGGAAAGTAGCTGCCCCTAGTATGGAAATTATATATAGACTAAATGTTACGGGTAGACTGCTAATTATCACAAGTTTGAGTCACAGCGACGTGTTTGTATACCTGTGGAAGAAGTGAGCCCATCAAGGTTGAACACAGTGCAAGAACAGCACCAGTTGTCACAACATACCTAAAATAAAATAAAAGACACAGTGGATAATTCAGTCAAAAGCACGCTAGATGACCATTATAGCCAACAGCACAAACAAAAGGAGAATTGAGTCCTTACATTGCCCACTGCATTCCATGTTTTGCAAAGGCGGATGAAATAGGTGTATCTGGGTCCATAGCAAAATACGGTACAATCCCAACAATAACAACAGCGACCATCATGTACAAGAAACAGCAAATAGACAATGCTGCTCCTATTCCCAGAGGTAGATCTCGTTGTGGGTTCTTCACCTGTCGATCAAAGTAAAAGCAACAATAACAACAAAAGTCAATATATATCTCCTTAACGGAAGTGCACAAAGTCATTCAGTGGGACCTTCCTTACCTCCTCGGCAGTACTCGCTACTGTGTCAAAGCCTATGTATGCAAAGAAAACAGTTGCTGATCCAGCAAGCACTCCATTTACTCCGTATGGAAAATACCTGAAAAGTTTAGCAGTGTTATTCCACTAGCAACCCCTCTGCAGTATGCTAAATACCAGATGATTTCAGGGTACATACCCGTCAGTAACCTTATAGCCCTCCCATCCAATCTGGAAGCCAATATAACAACCAGCTACGATCACAAATAGCATCACACAAGCATTCATAATCGTCACAATTGCTTGTACAAATGAGCTCTGCAAGTAATTCAAATGGAATACACCATTGATGGTCCTATATTTGGGGAAATGAGCAACCTTATAACCTGAGCAAAGTACCAACCTCTTTTATCCCTAGGCATAATAAAGCAGTGACAGCAAGAACAAGAGCAGCAGCACAGGGATCAACAATAACGTCAAACCATGGAAGTTGATGCCGTGCTAATATCCATGGCAAGCTATCTGGTCCTCCAAAAAACAAGGCCTGAAAAGAGAAATGAAAGTTCATAAAATAAGGAATGTTAGCAGAGCGGTAGTTCAAGCATTGACCAAAATTCCACAGAACAAAGCTCTAAGGAAGAGAGGTGACACTCACTAAATTGGGGGATATGCCACGAGCAACAGCAGATCCGCCAAGAGTATATTCCAGCACCAAAGACCAGCCAATCAGCCAGGCAACACTAGATAAGTACAACGTTGAACCATGTTAGATCATTCTGGCCTTAAGATCTTAAATAAATGTAACACGATAACAGAGTTCACCATGGTATAGAATATCAAACAGCTAATACTTCATCTCTGAAGAATGCAATCTATGCCGTGGGGACAGTAATTTTTACCCTTCGCCAATGCAGATATATGAATAATGATAGGCGCTTCCAGCAGAGGGGCAACGACTAGCAAGCTCGGCATAACAGAATGCTGAAAGTGCAGCAGCTATTCCAGCTATCAGAAATGAAACTGCCAATGCTGGACCAGCATGCTCCCTGGCAACTGTTCCCACAAGAACATATACTCCAGCTCCAATTGTCGAACCAACCCCTGGTAGATAATGCAAGGGTTCAGAAACAATCTTTAATATATCATAAACAATCCACACAAGCACTCCATGTATTGGGGGAAAAGACTTTATTAAATCTAGAATCTCAATCATCAGGCTCCATTTGATACTCTGCCGGATTATGAATTTATCATAATGCCATTTTTCTATCGAAGATTTGCCTATTTACCGTTCTGTTTAACAAAAACATTCCTACTTCTGTGGCTGTTTTATTTTATTATATTTTTTGCAGCAGATTGTAAAATAAGTTCTGCAACCACAATTGTGCTTAAGCAAGGAGACAGCATACAAGTACGCAACATGAGTGGAACTATGATTGAAGCTAATGAGCATACTGCACAAAATCATGAAAATACCAAGGTTTACGGTATGATGATAATCACCTTCTAGTGGCCAACCAACAAGGGCCTACCTTTGTTTCTGAATCTTTATTGATTTCAGCACTAGTTAACAGGTTGAAACAAAACAACTGCCAAAAATAGAACTTGTGCCACACACGAGCAAGTCCACTCATCTGAATGCCTTTCACAACTAATATAAGCCTCCAGTTTTTTCTCCCTCTAAAAATACTACTATAAGCATAATGTAAAAATTGATTTGTTTTATTTACGGTATTTGTTTACGCAGAGAAAAAAACAGAGTACCATGGCAAAATTGTTCCCTTGTATTTTTGTTATTTCAGAAGAAAGAATAAGCCACACTTCCCCACTTAAACTCTCATGTTTTCAGAAAAGGTCTGCTCTTCAGATTAAAAAAAAAAAGGTCTGCTCTAAGTAAACAATTGTTAAAATGCATATAAGCACATTAATCAAAAAACAAAGCAAATACTCCAAATTAATCAATCTAGCGGCTCCATGGAGATTGATCCAAGGCCCGTGAATATACTAAACAGAGCAGTTTCCACCAAGAAACCTGCAGTGTCGCCACAGTCCCCAAACCCAAAAAAGGCCTCACTTTTTCCGTTGCAGAAATATACCACGGAAAAGAACGGCGGACAGAAAAGAACAGAAAAAGCGGACGGGAGGGGAGGGGAGAGGAGGACGTCGCCGTACCGATCGCGACCAGCTCGAGGATGTTGAGCTCCTTGGCGAGCTGCTGCCCCCCGGCGCGGGCCCTGTCGGAGTCGACCGGCTTCCGGCGCATCAGGCTCCGGAACCCGCCGCCGCCGCCGCCAATCTGCAATGCCATCGGGAGGGATTTGGCGGCGCCGAGAGCCAAGCAATCTCGATCAGAGGGCGGATAAGGGCATCGGGGTTCTGGCGGTTTACGCGGGGATTGGGCGGCGAGAAAGCGACGGAAGTGGAGACGGAGGCGGCCTCGCTCTCACTCTCTCTCTCTCGCGTGTTGTTTTCTCTCTCTGACGGGAGGAATATGCAGAGTCAAAGAAGGATTGAGATTCAGTTGCCGCCCTCCAGATTCTATTTTTATGGAATACAATTCGGGATTGCTAAATTTCGGTCGCACTCGATTCCGTATCCGTGACATCTTACGTGGAGATCTATGCAAAATTTTGTTTTCTTTTTTTTTCTTTTTCGTATGTTGTTGTTGACTGAGAATTGGTTAAGTCTCGATCGATTGAGATCCAGCCACGCCCCAATTCAATTACAAGATTATATAATAGTACATTAGTCCACAAAACGAGTCAAAATCGATAAAACCGCGAGTTTGGATAACCGACACATGAACGCACTTCGGGGTTCATCAATCGTGGAAATCACTCTGGAAACCCCCAGACAGTGAGTAATAGTTTGAAAAACGGGACAAAATCGACCAAAACTGCGATTCCTGATGGCCGACAGTTAGGCGTACCTTGGAGTTCAACAACTATGGAAATCACTTCGAAACCCCAAAGTTGTGAGTAATGGTCCACGAAACGGGTCAGAATTGACAAAAACTGTGAGTGTTGACGACGGACACGTAAACGCACCCCGGAAATCGTCAATCGTGGAAATCGCTATGGGACCCCAAAACGTTGAGTAATAGTATATGAAACGTGCCAGAATCAGCCAAAATTGTGAGTGTTGATGACCGACACGTAAACGCACCCCAAGATTCGTCAATCGAGGAAATCACTTCGGGACTCCAAAACTGAGTAATAGTCCAAGAAACGGACCAGAATCGATCCAAATTGCGAGTCTTGACGACCAACACGTAAGCATATCTTGGGGTTCCACAACCATAAAAATCGCTTTGAGACAACAAAACAGTGAGTAATAGTCCATGAAACGGGCTAGAATCAGCCAAAAATGTGAGTTTTGATGTCCGACATGTAGACGCACCCTGGGGGTCGTTAATCGTGGAAATTACTCTTGGACCCCAAAACGGTGAGTAATAGTCCATGAAATGCGGACCAGAATCGACAAAAACCGCGAGTGTTGATGACCAACACATAAACGCACCCCGGGGTTCGTCAATCGTGAAAATCATTCTGTGACCCCAAAACTGTGAGTAATACTTTAAGAAACGGGCCAAAATCGGCCAAAACTGCGACTGTTGATGGCCGACACGTAGGCTCACCTTGGGGTTCAAAAACTATAGAAATCGCTTCGGGACCACAAAACGGTGAGTAATAGTCCACGAAACGGGCCAGAATCAACCAAAATTGTGAATATTGATGACCGACACGTAAACGCATCCCGGGGTTCGCCAATCGTGGAAATCACTTTGAGACCCCAAAACAGTGAGTGTTGATGATCGACACGTAAACGCACCTCGGTGTTTGTTAAATGTCGAAATCACTTCGGGACTCCAAAACAATGAGTAATATTCCAGGAAACGGGCCTGATTCGGCCAAACTGTGAGTGTTGATGACCGACACGTAAGCGCACCTTGGGTTTCAACAACTACGGAAATCGCTTCGGCACCACAAAACGGTGAGTAATGGCCCACGAAACCGGCCGGAATTGGCCAAAACTATGAATGTTGACGACGGTCACGTAAACGCACCCGGGGGATCGTCAATCATGGAAATCGCTCCGGGACCCCAAAACGGTGAGTAATAGTGCACGAAAGGGACCAGAATCGGCCTAAATTGTGAGCGTTGATGACCGACACGTAAACGCTCCACGGGGTTCGTCAATCGTGGAAATCACTCCGAGACCCCAAAACTGAGTAATATTTCAAGAAATGGGCCAGAATTGGCCCAAACTACGATTGTTGATGACAGACATGTAAGCGCACATTGGGTTTGACAACCATGGAAATTGCTTTGGGACCCAAAACCGTCAATAATAGTCCATGAAACGGCCCGAATCGACAAAAACCGCGAGTGTTTATGACTGACACGTAAACGCACCCCTGAGTTCGTCAATCGTGAAAATCACTCCGGGACCCCAAAACATTGAGTAATAGTCCAAGAAACGGGGCAGAATCAGCGAAAACTGCGACTGTTGATGGCCGATACATAAGCGCACCTTGGGTTCAACAAATATGTAAACCACATCGGGACCCAAAAACGGTAAGTAATAGTCCACGAAACGGGTCAGAATTGGCCAAAACTGTGAGTGTTGACGACGGACACTTAAATGCATCCCGGGGATCATCAATCATGGAAATCTTTATGGGACCTTAAAATGGTGAGCAATAGTGCATGAAACGGACCAGAATCGGCCAAAATTGCGAGTGTTGATGATCGACACATAAACGCACCACAAGGTTCGTCAATCGGGGAAATCACTCTCGGAACCCAAAACTGAGTAATAGTCCAAGAAACGGGCCAGAATCGGCCCAAACTGCGAGTCTTCACGACCAACACGTTTTTTTGCCGGAAAAACGGAAAGTTTCCATTCCATTTTCATCCCTACATGTAAGCACGCCTTGGGGTTCGACAATCATGGATATCGCTTTGGGACTATAAAACGGTGAGTAATAGTCCATGAAACGGGCCAGAATCGGCCAAATGTGTGAGTGTTGATGACCGAAATGCAAACGCACCCTGGGGTTCGTTAAACGTGGAAATCACTCTGGGACCCCAAAATGGTGAGTAATAGCCCATGAAACGGGGGCCAGAATCGACAAAAACCGCGACTGTTGATGACCAACCAATAAACGCACCCGGGGTTCATCAATCATGAAAATCACCCCATGACCCCAAAACTGTGAGTAATACTGCATGAAACGGGCCAGAATCGGCCAAAACTGCGACTGTTGATGGCCAACACGTAGGCTCACCTTAGGGTTCAAAAACTATGGAAATCGCTTCGGGACCCCAAAATGGCAAGTAATAGTCCACGAAACGGGTCAGAATTGGCCAAAACTGTGAGTGTTGACGACGGACACGTAAACGTACCCCGGGGATCGTCAATCGTGGAAATCGCCCCAAAACGGTTAGTAATACTGCACGAAACGGACCAGAATCGGCCGAAATTGTGAGTGTTGATGACCGACACGTAAACGCACCCCGGGGTTCGTCAATCGTGGAAATCAATCTAGGACCCCAAAACCGAGTAATAGTCCAAGAAACAGGCAAGAATTGGCCCAAACTCCGATTGTTGATGACGGACACGTAAGCGCACCTTGGGGTTTGAAAACCATGGAAATCGCTTTGGGACCACAAAATGGTGAGTAATAGTCCACGAAACGGGCCAGAATCGACAAAAACCGCGAGTGTTGATGACCGACACGTAAACGTACCCCATGATTCGTCAATAGTGGAAATCACTCCGGGACCCCAAAAAAGTGAGTAATAGTCCAAGAAACGGGCCAGAATCGGCCCAAACAGTGAGTGCTGATGACCGACACGTAAGCGCACCTTAGGGTTCGACAACCATGAAAGATTTGGGACCCCAAAACGGTGAGTAATAGTCCATGAAACAGGCTAGAATCTGCAAAAACCGTGAGTATTGATGACCGACACGTAAAGCACCCTGGGGTTCGTGGAAATCGTGAGTATTCATGGAAATCAGTTCGAGACCCCAAAACAATGAGTAATATTCCACGGAACGGGGCTAAATCGGCCAAAACCATGAGTGTTGATGACCGACTCGTAAACGCACCCCGGGATTTGTCAATCGTGGAAATTACTCCGGGACCCCAAAACAGTGAGTAATAGTCCAATAAATGGGCCAAAATCGCAAAAAACTGCAACTGTTGATGGCCGACACATAGGCGCATCTTGAGGTTCAACAACTATGGAAATCGCTTCGGGACCCCAAAACAGTGAGTAATAGTCCACGAAACGGGTCAGAATTGGCCAAAATTGTGAGTGTTGATGACGGACACACAAGCGCACACTCGGGATCATTAACCGTGGAAATCCCTATGGGGCCCCAAAACAGTGAGTATAGTGCACGAAACGGATCAGAATCGACCAAAATTATGAGTGTTGATGACCGACACGTAAACGCACCCTGTGGTTCGTTAATCATGGAAGTCACTCTGGGACCGCAAAATAGTGACTAATGGTCCAAGAAACGGACTAGAATCGGGCCAAACTGTGAGTGTTGATGACCAACATGTAAGCGCACCTTGGGGTTCGACGACCATGGAAATCGATTTTGGACCCCCCAAACGGTGAGTAATAGTCCACGAAACGGGCAGTCTTGATGACCGACACATAAACGCACCCCGGGGTTTGTTAAACGAGGAAATCACTCTGGACCCAAAACAGTGAGTAATAGTCCAATTAAAGGGCCAGAATCGGCTAAAACTATGAGCGTTGATGACCGAATGTAAACGCACCCCGGGGTTTGTTAATCGTAGAAATCACTTCGGGACCCCAAAACAGTGAGTAATAGTCCACGAAACGGGCCAGAATAGGCCAAAACTATGAGTGTTGATATCCGACACGTAAGCGCACCTTGGGTTTGAACATCTATGGAAATCGCTCCGGGACCCCAAAACGGTGAGTAATAGTCCACGAAACGTGTCAGAATTGGCCAAAACTGTGAGTGTTGACGACGGACACGTAAACGCACCCCGGGGATCGTCAATCATGGAAATCGCTCTGGGACCCCAAAATTGTCAGTAATAGTGCACGAACCGGACAAGAATCGGCCAAAATTGTGATTGTTGATGACCGACACGTAAAAGCACCCTCGGGTTCGTCAATCTTGAAAATCACTCCGGGACCCCAAAACAGAGTAGTAGTCCAAGAAACGGGCCAGAGTCGGCCCAAACTACGATTGTTGATGACGGATACGGAAGGGCGCCTTGGGGTTTGACAACCATGGAAATCGCTTCGGGACCCCAAAACGGTGAGTAATAGTCCATGAAACGGGCCAGAATCGACAAAAACCACGAGTGTTGATGACCAACACGTAAACACACCCGGGGTTCGTCAATCGTGGAAATCACTATGGGACCCCAAAATTGTGAGTAATACTCCAAGAAACGGCCCAGAATCGGCCAAAACTGCGACTGTTGATGGCCGACATGTAGGCGCACCTTGGGGTTCAAAAACTATGGAAATCACTTCGGGACCCCAAAACAGTGAGTAATAGTCCACGACACGGGTCAGAATTGGCAAAACTGTGATCGTTGATGACGGACACGTAAGCGCACATTGGGTTTGACAACCATAGCAATCGCTTCGGGACCCCAAAACGGTGAGTAATAGTCCACGAAACGGGCCCGAATCGACAAAAACCGCGAGTGTTGATGACTTACACGTAAACGCACCACGAAGTTCGTCAATCGTGGAAATCACTCCTGGACCACAAAATAGTGAGTAATAGTCCACGAAATGGGCCAGAATCAGCCAAAACAGTGAGTGTTGATGACTGACACGTAAACGCACCCCGGGGTTCCTTAATCGTGGAATTCGCTCCGGGACCCCAAAACAGTGACTAATAGTCCAAGAAACGGGCCAGAATCGGCCCAAACTATATATGAGTGTTGATGACCGACATGTAAGCGCACCTTAGAGTTCGACAACCACGGAAATCGATTTGGGACCCCAAAATGATGAGTAATAGTCCATGAAACAGGCCAGAATCGGCCAAAACTGTGAGTGTTTATGACCGACACGTTAGCGCACCCCGGGGTTCGGCAATCGTGGAAATCACTCTGGGACCCCAAAACTAAGAAATAGTTAAAGAAATGGGACAGAATCGTCCCAAACTGCGATCGTTGATGATAGACATGTAAGCACTCCTTGGGGTTTGACAACCATGGAAATCGCTTCGGAATCCCAAAACGGTGAGTAATAGGCCCCGAAACGGGCCAGAATCGGGCAAAACCTCGAGTGTTGATGACCGACACGTAAACGCACCCGGGGTTCGACAATCATGGAAATCAATCCGGGACCCCCAAACAGTGAGTAAAAGTCCAAGAAACGGGCCAGAATCGACCAAAACTGCGACTGTTGATGGCCGACACGTAGGCGGTTCAAAAACTATGGAAATCGCTTCAGGACCCAAAAATGTTGAATAATAGTCCACGAAACTGGTCAGAATTGGCCAAAACTATGAGTGTTGATGACGGACATGTAAACGCACCCCGAGGATCGTCAATCGTGGAAATCGCCCTGGGACCCCAAAACGATGAGTAATAGTGCATGAAAGGAACCAAAATCGGCCAAAATTGCAAGTGTTGATGACCGACACGTAAACTCACCCCGGGGTTCATCAATCGTTGAAATCACTCCGGGACCCCAAAACAGGGTAATAGTCCAAGAAACAGGCCAGAATCGGCCCAAACTGCGATTGTTGATGACGGACACCTAAGCGCCTTGGGGTTTGACAACCATGGACATCGCTTGGGACCCCAAAACGGTGATAATAGTCCGCGAAACAGCCAGAATCGACAAAAACCGTGAATGTTGATGACCGACACATAAACGCACCCCGGGGTTCGTCAATCGTGGAAATCACTTCGGGACCCCAAAACTGAGTAATATTACAAGAAACGGGCCAGAATCGGCCCAAACTGTGAGTCTTGACGACCAACACATAAGCACACCTTGGGGATCGACAACCATAGAAATTGCTGTGGGACCACAAAATGGTGAGTAATAGTCCAAGAAACAAGACATAATCGACAAAAACTGTGAGTGTTGATGACCGACACATAAACGCACCCCAGGGTTCATCAATCATGGAAATCACTCCGGGACCCCAAAACAGTGAGTAATAGTCCAAGAAACGGGCCAGAATCGGCCCAAACTATGAGTGTTGATGACCGACACGTAAGCGCACCTTGGGGTTCCATAACCATGGAAATCAATTTGGGATCCCAAAACGGTGAGTAATTGTCCACGAAACGGGCCTAAATCAGCCAAAACCGTGTGTGTTGACGACCAACACTGAAACACATCCCGGGGTTCGTTAATCGTGAAAATCACTCTAGACCTCAAAACAGTGAGTAATAGTCCATGAAATGGGCCAGAATAGGCCAAAACTGTGAGTGTTGATGACCGACCGACACATAAACGCACCGCAGGGTTCGTTAATCATGGAATTCGCTCCGGGACCCCAAAACAGTGACTAATAGTCCAAGAAACGGGCCAGAATCAGCCCAAACTATGAGTGTTGATGACCGACACGTAAGCGCACTTCGGGGTTCGACAACCATGGAAATCGATTTGGGACCCCAAAACGGTGAGTATCCATGAAACGGGTCAGAATCGGCCAAAACTATGATTGTTCATGACCGACACGTAAGCGCACCCCGGGGTTTGGCAATCATGGAAATCACTCCGGGACCCCAAAACCGAGAAATAGTTCAAGAAACGGGCCAGAATCGGCCAAAACTGCGATTGTTGATGACAGACATGTAAGCGCTCCTTGGGGTTTAACAACCATGGAAATCGCTTCGGGATCCCAAAACGGTGAGTAATAGGCCACGAAACGGGCCGGAATTGGCAAAAACCACGAGTGTTTATGACTGACACGTAAACGCACCCCGGGGTTTGCCAATCGTGGAAATCACTCCGGGACCCCAATACAGTGAGTAATAGTCCAAGAAACGGGCCAGAATCGGCCAAAACTGCGACTGTTGATGGCCGACATGTAGGCGGTTTAAAAAACTATGGAAATCACTTCGGGGCCCCAAAACCCTGAATAATAGTCCACGAAACGGGTTAGAATTGTCCAAAACTGTGAGTGTTGATGACAGACACGTAAACGCACCCCAGGGATTATCAATCGTGGAAATCTCCCTGGGACACCAAAACGTTGTGTAATAGTGCACGAAACGGACCAGAATCGGCCAATATTATGACTGTTGATGACCGACACGTGAACGCACCCTAGGGTTCATCAATCATTGAAATCACTCCGGGACCCCAAAACAGGGTAATAGTCCAAGAAACGGGCCAGAATCGGCCCAAACTACGATTGTTGATGACGGACACGTAAGCGCACCTTGGGGTTTGACAACCATGGAAATTGCTTTGGGTCCCCAAAACGGTGAGTAATAGTCCACAAAACAGGCCAGAATGGACAAAAAGCGCGAGTGCTGATGACCGACACGTAAACGCACCCCGGGGTTCGTCAATCATGGAAATCACTTCGGGACCTTAAAACTGAGTAATATTCCAAGAAACGGGCTAGAATCGGCCCAATCTATGAGTCTTGACGACCAATACGTAAGCACACCTTGGGGTTTGACAACCATAGAAATCGCTGTGGGACCACAAAACTGAGTAATAGCCTAGGAAACAAGTTGGAATTGGCCAAAACTGTGAGTGTTGATGACCGACGCAAAAACGCACCCCATGGTTCGTCAATCATGGAAATCACTCCGGGACCCCAAAACAGTGAGTAATAGTCCAAGAAACGGGCCAGAATCGGCCCAAACTATGAGTGTTGATGATCGACACGTAAGCACACCTTGGGGTTCGACAACCATGGAAATCGATTTGGGACACCAAAACGGTGAGTATCCACGAAACGGGCCAGAATCGGCCCAAACTATGAGTGTTGATGACCGACACGTAAGCGCACCTTTGGGTTCCATAACCATGGAAATTGATTTGGGATCCCAAAACAGTGAGTAATTGTCCACGAAATGGACCTGAATCGGCCAAAACTGTGAGTGTTGATGACCAACACGGAAATGCCTCCTGGGGTTCGTTAATCGTGGAAATCACTCTGGACCTCAAAACTATGAGTAATAGACCATGAAATGGGCAAGAATCGGCCAAAACTGTGAGTGTTGATGACCGACAAGTAAACGCACCCCGGGGTTCCGTAATCGTGGAATTCGCTCCGTGACCCCAGAACAGTGACTAATAGTCCAAGAAACGGGCCAGAATCGGCTCAGACTATGATGTTGATGACCAACACGTAAGAGCACCTTGGGGTTCGACAACCATGGAAATCGATTTGGGACCCCAAAACGGTGAGTAATAGTCCACGAAACGGGTCAGAATTGGCCAAAACTATGAGTGTTGATGACCAACACGTAAGCGCACCTTGGGGTTCCATAACCGTGGAAATCGATTTGGGATCCCAAAACGGTGAGTAATTTCCATGAAACGGGCCAGAATCGGCCAAAACCGTGAGTGTTGATCACTGACAGGGAACGCACCCTGGGTTCGTTAATCGTGGAAATCACTCTAGAACCCAAAACAGTGAGTAATAGTCCATGAAATGGGCCAGAATCAGCCAAACTGTGAGTGTTGATGGCCGACACATAAACGCACCCAGGGGTTCTTTAATCGTGAAATTCACTATGGGACCCCAAAACAGTGAGTTATAGTCCAAGAAACGGGCCAGAATTGGCCGAAATTGTGAGTCTTGATTACCGACACGTAAGCGCACCTTGGGTTTCAACAACTATGGAAATCGCTTCAGGACCCCAAAACGGTGAGTAATAGTCCACGAAATGGGTCCGAATTGGCCAAAACTATGAGTGTTGACATCGGACACATAAACGCAACCCGGGGATTGTCAATCGTGGAAATCACTCTGGGACCCCAAATCACTGAGTAATAGTGCACGAAACAGAACAGAATTGGCCAAAATTGTGAATGTTGATGACCGGCACATAAGTGCACCCGGGGGTTCGACAATCGTGGAAATCACTCCGGGACCCCAAAACTGAGAAGTAGTCCAAGAAACGGGCCAGAATCGGCCCAAACTGCGATTGTTGATGCCAGACATGTAAGCGCTCCTTGGTGTTTAACAACCATGGAAATCGCTTCGGGATCCCGAAACGGTGAGTAATAGGCCACGAAACGGGCCAGAATCGACAAAAACCGCGAGTGTTGATGACCGACACGTAAATGCACCCCGGGGTTCGTCAATCGTGGAAATCACTCCGGGACCCCAAAACAGTGAGTAATAGTCCAAGAAATGGGCCAGAATCGGCCAAAACTGCGACAGTTAATGGCCGACATGTAGGCGGTTCAAAAACTATGGAAATCGCTTTGGGGCCCCAAAACAATGAATAATAGTCGACGAAACGGGTCAGAATTGGCGAAAACTGTGAGTGTTGATGACCGACACGTAAGCGCACCTTGGGGTTCCACAACCATGGAAATCGATTTGGCATCCCAAAATGGTGAGTAATTGTCCACGAAACGGGCCAGAATCAGCCAAAACAGTGAGTGTTGATGACCGACACAGGAACGCACCCTGGGGTTCGTTAATTGTGGAAATCACTCTGGACCCCAAAACAGTGAGTAATAGTCCATCACATGGGCCAGAATCGGCCAAAACTGTGAGTGTTGATGACCGACATGTAAACGCACCCCGGGGTTCTTTAATCGTGAAATCCACTCTGGGACCCCAAAACAGTGAGTAATAGTCCAAGAAACGGGCCAGAATCGGCTGAAACTGTGAGTGTTGATGACCGACACGTAAGCGCACCTTGAGGTTAGACAACCATGGATATCGATTTGGGACCCCAAAACAGTGAGTAATAATCCACGAAACGGGCCAGAATCGGCCAAAACTATGAGTGTTCATGACCGACACATAAGCGCACCTTGGGTTTCAACAGTTATGGAAATCGCTTCGGGACCCCAAAATGGTGAGTAATAGTACACGAAACGGGTCAGAATCGGCCAAAACTGTGAGTGTTGACATCGGACACATAAATGCAACCTGGGGATCGTCAATCGTGGAAATCGATTTGGGACCCCAAAACGGTGAGTAATAGTCCATGAAACGGGCCGGAATAGGCCAAAACTGTGATTGTTGATGACCGACACGTAAGCGCACCCCGGGGTTCGGTAGTCGTGGAAATCACTCCGGGTCCCCAGAACTAAGAAATAGTCCAAGAAACGGGACAGAATCGGCCCAAACTGCGATTGTTGATGACAAACATGTAAGCGCTCCTTGGGGTTTGACAACCATGGAAATCGCTTCGGGATCCCAAAACGGTGAGTAATAGGCCACGAAACGGGCCATAATCGGCAAAAAACCACGAGTGTTGATGACCGACATGTAAACGAACCCCGGGGTTCGTCAATCGTGGAAATCACTCCGTGAGCCCAAAACAGTGAGTAATAGGTCAAGAAACGGGCCAGAATCGGCCAAAACTGCGATTGTTGATGGCCGACACGCAGGCGGTTCAAAAACTATGGAAATCGCTTCGGGACCTCAAAATGTTGAATAATAGTCCACGAAACGGGTCGGAATTGGCCAAAACTATGAGTGTTGATGATGGACATGTAAATGCACCCCGGCATCGCCAATCGTGGAAATCTTCCTGGGACCCCAAAACGGTGAGTAATTGTGGATGAAACGGACCAGAATAGGCCAAAATTGTGAGTGTTAATGCCTGACAGGTAAACGCACCCCGGGATTCATCAATCGTTGAAATCACTCCGGGACCCCAAAACAAGGTAATAGTCCATGAAACGGGCCAAAATCGGCCCAAACTGCGTTTGTTGATGCCGGACACGTAAGCGCACCTTGGGGTTTGACAACCATGGAAATCGCTTTGGGACCCCATAACGGTGAGTAATAGTCCACAAAACTGGCCAGAATAAAAAAAACCGCAAGTGTTAATGACCGACACGTAAACGCACCCAGTGGTTCGTCAATCGTGGAAATCACTTTGGGACCCCAAAACTCAGTAATATTCCAAGAAACGGGCCAGAACCGGCCATAACTGTGAGTCTGGAGGACCAAGACGTAAGCACACCTTGGGGTTCGACAACCATAGAAATCGCCTGCGACCACAAAACGGTGAGTAATAGTCTAGGAAACAAGACAAAATCGCCCAAAACTGTGAGTGTTGATGACCGACACATAAACGCACCCCAGGGTTCGTCAATCATGGAAATCACTATGGGACCCCAAAACAGTGAGTACTAGTCCAAGAAATGGGCCAGAGTCGGCCAAAACTATGAGTGTTGATGAACGACATGTATGCGCACCTTGGGGTTCCATAACCATGGAAATTGATTTGGGATCCCAAAACGGTGAGTAATTGTCCACGAAACGGGCCTGAATCGGCCAAAACCGTGAGTGTTGATGACCGACACGAAAGCGCACCCCGGGGTTCGTTAATCGTGGAAATCACTCTGGACCTCAAAACAGTGAGTAATAGTCCAAGAAATGGGCCAGAATCGGCCAAAACTGTGAGTCTTGATGACCGACACGTAATCGCACCCCGAGGTTCCTTAATCGTGGAATTCACTCCGGGACCCCAAAACAGTGACTAATAGTCCATGAAACGGGCCAGAATCGGCCCAAACTATGAGTGTTGATGACCGACACGTAACCGCACCTTGGGGTTCGACAATCATGGAAATCGATTTGCGATCCCAAAACAGTGAGTAATAGTCCATGAAACGGGCCAGAATCGGCTAAAACTGTGATTGTTGATGACCGACACGTAGGCGGTTCAAAAATTATGGAAATCGCTCCAAGGCCCCAAAACGATGAATAATAGTCAACGAAACGGGTCAGAATTGGCCAAAACTATGAGTGTTGATGACCGACACGTAAGCGCACCTTGGGGTTCCACAACCATGGAAATCGATTTGGGATCCCAAAACGTTGAGTAATTGTCCACGAAACGGGCCAGAATCGGCCAAAACAGTGAGTGTTGATGACCGACATGGGAACGCACCCTGGGGTTCGTTAATCATGGAAATCACTCTGGACCCCAAAACAGTGAGTAATAGTCCATGAAATGGGCCAGAATCGGTCAAAAATGTGAGTGTTGATGAACAACACGTAAACGCACCCCGGGGTTCTTTAATCGTGAATTCACTCCGGGATCCCAAATTAGTGAGTAATAGTCCATGAAACGGGCCAGTATCGGCCGAAACTGTGAATGTTGATGACCGACACGTAAGCGCACCTTGGGGTTAGACAACCATGGATATCGATTCGGGACCCCAAAACGGTGAGTTATACTCCATGAAACGGGGAAGCATTGGCCAAAACTGTGAGTGTTCATGACTGATACGTAAGCGCACCTTGGGTTTCTACAACAATGGAAATCGCTTCGGGACCCCAAAACGGTGAGTAATAGTCCATGAAACTGGTCAGAATCGGCTGAAACTGTAAGTTTTGATGTGGGACACATAAATGCAACCCGGGGATCGTCAATCGTGGAAATCGATTTGGGACCCCAAAACGGTGAGTAATAGTCCATGAAACGGGCCAGAATCGGCCAAAACTGTGATTGTTGATGACCGACACGTAAGCGCACCATGAGGTTCGGCAATCGTGGAAATCACTCCGGGACTCCAAAACTGAGAAATAGTCCAAGAAACGGGCCAGAATCGGCCCAAACTGCGATTGTTGATGATAGACATGTAAGCACTCCTTGGGGTTTGACAACCATGGAAATTGCTTCGGGATCCCAAAACGGTGAGTAATAGGCCACGAAACGGGCCATAATCGGCAAAAACCGTGAGTGTTGAAGACCGACACGTAAACGCACCCCGGGGTTCGTCAATCGTGGAAATCACTCCGAGACCCCAAAACAGTGAGTAATAGTCCAACTAACGGGCTAGAATCGACCCAAACTTTGAGTCATGACGACCAACACATAACAACACCTTAGGGTTCGACAACCATAGAAATCGCTGTGGGACCACAAAAAGGTGAGTAATACTCCAGGAAACAAGACATAATTGGCCAAAACTGTGAGTGTTGATGATCAACACATAAATGCACCCCAGGGTTCGTCAATCATGGAAATCACTCTGGGACCCCAAAACAGTGAGTAATAGTCCAAGAAACGGACCAGAATCAGCCAAACTATGAGTGTTGATGACCGACACATAAGCGCACCTTGGGGTTGGACAACCATGGAAATCGATTTGGGACCCCAAAACGATGAGTAATAGATAACAAAACGGGCCAGAATCGGCCAAAGCTGTGATTGTTGATGCTCAACACGTAAGCGCACCCCAGGGTTCGGCAATTGTGGAAATCACTCCGGGGCCCCAAAACTGAGAAATAGTTCAAGAAACGGGCTAGAATCGGCCCAAACTACGGTTGTTGATCACAGACTTGTAAGCGCTCCTTGGGGTTTGACAAGCATGGAAATCGCTTCGGGATCCCAAAACGGTGAGTAATAGGCCACGAAACGGGCTAGAACCGGCAAAAACCGCGAGTGTTGATGACCGACACATAAACGCACCCCGGGGTTCGTCAATCGTGGATATCACTCCGGGACCCCAAAACAGTGACTAATAGTCCAAGAAACGGGCCAGAATCGGCCAAAACTGCGACTGTTGATGGCCGACACGTAGGCGTTTCAAAAACTATGGAAATCGCTTCGGGATCCCAAAACGATGAATAATAGTCCACAAAATGGGACAGAATTGGCCAAAACCGTGAGTGTTGATGACCGACACGTAAGCGCACCTTGGGGTTCCACAACCATGGAAATCGATTTGGGATCCCAAAATGGTGAGTAATTGTCCATGAAACGGGCCAGAATCGGCCAAAACCGTGAGTGTTGATCATCGACTCGGGAACGCACCCTGGGGTTTGTTAATCATGGAAATCACTCTGGACCCCATAACAGTGAGTAATAGTCCACGAAATGGGCCAGAATCGGCCAAAACTGTGAGTGTTGATGACCGACATGTAAACGCACCCCGGGGTTCTTTAATCCTGAAATTCACTCCGGGTCCCCAAAACAGTGAGTAATAGTCTAAGAAACGGGCCAGAATCGGTCGAAACTATGAGTGTTGATGACCGACACGTAAGCGCACCTTGGGGTTAGACAACCATGGAAATCGATTTGGGACCCCAAAACGGTGAGTAATACTCCAAGAAACGGGACAGAATCGGCCAAAACTGTGAGTGTTGATGACCAACACGAAAGCGCACGTTGGGTTTCAACAACTATGGAAATCAATTTGGGACCCCAAAATGGTGAGTAATAGTCCACGAAACGGGTCAGAATTGGCCAAAACTATGAGTGTTGATGTCGGACACAGACGCAACCCAGGGATCATCAATCGTGGAAATCGCTCTGGGACCCCAAATCAGTGAGTAATAGTACACGAAACGGATCAGAATTGGCCAAAATTGTGAGTGTTGATGACCGACACGTAAACGCACCCCGGGGTTCGTTAGTCGTGGAAATCACTACGGGACCCCAAAACTGAGTAATATTCCAAGAAATGGGCCAAAATCAACCCAAACTGTGAGTCTTGACAACCAACACGTAAGCACACCTTGGGGTTCAACAACCATAGAAATCACCGCGGGACCACAAAACGGTGAGTAATAGTTCAGGAAACAAGACAGAATCGACCAAAACTGTGAGTGTTGATGACCGACACATAAACGCACCCCAGGGTTCGTCAATCATGGAAATCACTCTGGGACCCCAAAACAGTGAGTAATAGTCCAAGAAACGGGACAGAATCGGCCCAAACTATGAGTGTTGATGTCCGACACGTAAGCGCACCTTGGGGTTCCATAACCATGGAAATCGATTTGGGATCCCAAAACGGTGAGTAATTGTCCATGAAACGGGCTTGAATCGGCCAAAACCGTGAGTGTTGATGACCGACACGGAAACGCACCCGGGGTTCGTTAATCGTGGAAATCACTTTGGACCCCAAAACAGTGAGTAATAGTCCAAGAAACGGGCCAGAATCGGCCAAAACTGCGACTGTTGATGGCCGACACGTTGGCGGTTCAAAAACTATGGGAATTGCTTCGGGACCCCAAAACGTTGAATAATAGTCCATGAAACGGGTCAGAATTGGCCGAAACTGTGAGTTTTGATGACGGACACGTAAACGCACCCCGGGGATTGTCAATCGCGAAATCTCCCTGGGACTCGAAAATTATGAGTAATAGTGGACGAAACGGACCAGAATCGGCCAAAATTGTGAGTGTTGATGACCGACACGTAAACGCACCCCGGGGATCATCAATCGTTGAAATCACACCGGGACCCCAAAATAGGGTAATAGACCAAGAAACGGGCCAGAATCGGCCCAAACTGCGATTGTTGATGCCGGACACGTAAGGGCGCCTTGGGGTTTGACAACCACGGAAATTGCTTTTGGACCCCAAAACGGTGTATAGTCCACGAAATGGGCCAGAATCGACAAGAATCGTGAGTGTGGATGATTGACACATAAACGCACCCCAGGGTTCGTCAATCATGGAAATCACTCCGGGACCCCAAAACAGTTAGTAATAGTCCAAGAAACGGGCCAGAATTGGCCCAAACTATGAGTGTTGATGACCGACACGTCAGCGCACCTTGGGGTTCCATAACCATGGATATCGATTTGGGACCTCAAAACAATGAGTAATAGTCCATGAAATGGGCCAGAATCGGCCAAAACTGTGAGTCTTGATGACCGACACGTAAATGCACCCCGGGGTTCCTTAATCGTGGAATTCGCTCTAGGGCCCGAAACAGTGACTAATAGTCCAAGAAACGGAACAGAATCGGCCCAAACTATGAGTGTTGATGACCGACACATAAACGCACCTTGGGGTTCCATAACCACGAAAATTGATTTGGGATCCCAAAACAGTGAGTAATTGTCCACGAAACGGACCTGAATCGGCCAAAACCGTGAGTGTTGATGATCAACACGGAAATGCCTCCCGGGGTTCGGCAATTGTGAAAATCACTCCGGGGCCCCAAACCCCAAAACTGAGAAATAGTTCAAGAAACGGGCCAGAATCGGCCCAAACTGCGATTGTTGATGACACACATGTAAGTGCTCCTTGGGGTTTGACAAGCATGGAAATTGCTCCGGTTTCCCAAAACAGTGAGTAATAGGCCAGGAAACGGGCCAGAATCGGCAAAAACCGCGAGTGTTGATGACTGACACATAAACGCACCCCGTGGTTTGTCAATCGTGGATATCACTCTAGGATCCCAAAACAGTGACTAATAGTCCAAGAAACGGGCCAGAATCGGCCAAAACTGCGACTGTTGATGGCCGACACGTAGGCGGTTCAAAAACTATGGAAATCGCTTCGGGACACCAAAACGATGAATAATAGTCCACGAAACGGGTAAGAATTGGCCCAAACTATGAGTGTTGATGACCGACACGTAAGCGCACCTTGGGGTTCCACAACCATGGAAATCGATTTGGGATCCCAAAACGGTGAGTAATTTCCATGAAACGGGCCAAAACCGTGAGTTATACTCCACGAAACGGGGAAGAATTGGCCAAAACTGTGAGTGTTCATGACCGATACGTAAGCGCACCTTGGGTTTCTACAACAATGGAAATCGCTTCGGGACCCCAAAATGGTGAGTAATAGTCCACGAAACTGGTCAGAATCGGCTGAAACTGTGAGTGTTGATGTCGGACACATAAATGCAACCCGGCGATCGTCAATCGTGGAAATCGATTTGGGACCCCAAAACGGTGAGTAATAGTCCATGAAACGGGCCAAAATCGGCCAAAACTGTGATTGTTGATGATCGACACGTAAGCGCACCCCGGGGTTCGGCAATCGTGGAAATCACTCCGGGACCCCAAAACTGAGAAATAGTCCAAGAAAGGGGCCAAAATCGGCCCAAACTGCGATTGTTGACGATAGACATGTAAGCACTCCTTGGGGTTTGACAACCATGGAAATTGCTTCGGGATCCCAAAACGGTGAGTAATAGGCCACGAAACGGGCCATAATCGGCAAAACCCGTGAGTGTTGAAGACCGACACGTAAACGCACCCCGGGGTTCGTCAATCGTGGAAATCACTCCGGGACCCCAAAACAGTGAGTAATAGTCCAAGAAATGGGCCAGAATCGGCCCAAACTTTGAGTCATGACGACCAACACGTAAGAACACCTTGGGGTTCGACAACCATGGAAATCGCTGTGGGACCACAAAAAGGTGAGTAATACTCCAGGAAACAAGACAGAATCGGCCAAAACTGTGAGTGTTGATGATCGACACATAAATGATGGGGTCATATACCTAGGGTAGGGTCACGAACCTGATCTAAGTACCTTACCCAAGGACACCCTTAGAAGAGGTCGCCTTCCAGTCGACCAACGAGGGACTCACTCGACTGACTTGAAGGACTCGACCACGAAGACTCACTCGACCACCAGAAGGTCAAGAGGCACTCTGCACTGCAACGGCCTGTAATCAAGTAGACTTTATGATGGTAAAGGCACTTTATGTGGGACGTTACCAGTAACGCCCCAGACTTAACTCACCTTAAACCCTCTCCTGCGTGGGCTGGCTGGGGTCCTGGCGCACTCTATATAAGCCACCCCCCTCCACAGGCAGAAAGGTTCGGCACCTTGTAACTCATATACACATAATCCACTCGACCACCTTCGGGCTCCGAGACGTAGGGCTGTTACTTCTTCCGAGAAGGGCCTGAACTCGTACATCCCTTGTGTTTACAACCTCTCCATAGCTAGGACCTTGCCTCTCCATACCTACCCCCACTCTACTGTCAGGCTTAGAACCACGACAGTTGGCGCCCACCGTGGTGTCTGCTGGAGAAGTTGCGATTCTTCCGAGTACTTTCATCATGGTGTCTGCTGGAGTTTTGGTCGGGGGTCAAGAGATCCGTCTCGGCACTCTCGCCTTCATCGCCGACGACTCCGCGTGGCTCCAGGAGGCTCCACTCGACGTAGATGCGCTCCCTGTCCGCGGTGCGACGCATTTTCGCGCATGTGTCCGCGGTGTTCTGCTGCGGCAACCGTCGACCCAGTATCGGTCGACTCCTCCATCGTCCACCCTCCCGGTATCCCGCCAGCGCAAGCGCTCGGGCCGGTCGAGGCTTCAGCGATGGGTGGGGCACGCGGTGGCTCACCAATCGGCCACCACCCAAGTTGCGGCAATCGAGCCCGACGAATCTCTCTACGGCTTGTTCGATCTGTCGACTGGCTCCGTAGAGACTGCATCCGAGTGCGGTAGCAGTGATCCAGCGGCGGAAATCTTGATGGTCGACGGGCCCCGCAGTCCCCCTGGCTTCGCCCATGATGATGGAGCTGGTGACGGAGGCGACCCCGCACGACGCCATGAAGAGTACCAGCCCGAACCACTCGACTCTCTGCAAAGAGAGGAACTTCGCCGCAGGAGCGTGGATGCCCTGCGTACTCCCATCGCAGGAGAAACCCCCGAGGCTCGTGCCTTGGAGGAGGCGCGTCTGGCCAATTTGGCCGAGCGCACTCGACTGGAGAACCTTCAGCGAGCACTCGACGAGCGCGCGCGGCAACGAGTTCCCGACACCAGTCGACGTCAACTCTTCCCGCCGACTCAGGTATATCGAAATCCAATTCAGAATTTAGCAGCTGCGACCCGTATAGCAGAGTCCATCCAGCCTTCGTAGTCGGAAGCTGGCAGAGGTTTGCTGTAGATCAGGGATCTGCTCCGGGCAGCAGGAGATCAGAATTCAGCCGTGTCTCAGTCGCGCAACAGAATTCACAGTCGATCCGTCACTATGAATACGGTTCAGTCGGCTCACAGCCCTAGATCGCCTCCTCCGCGTGAAGGGCGCGAGAATCGGCGAGATCGATATGGCGACCGACTCGACCGAGATGATAGGCGTCGAGTGCCCAACTCCCCTCCGAGGGGTGGGTCTTACGCCCCTCGACAGCAAGATGACAGGCGTCAGTACAGTACAGGGCGAAGGGTTCCAGTCGACCCCAGAGAACCAGGCTTCGATGCGCGATCCATTATCATGCAAGGTATGGTCGACCGGAACAGAGCCCATCGAGGTGGACTCGACAGAGATGCACCCACAAGTAGTCGAGTGCATGTTTCTGGTCCTGAATGTTTCAGCAGAGCCATCAGAGCCGCAGTTATCCCTCCCAATTTCAGGTTGGCAACAGGAGTCAGCAAGTTCACTGGTGAGTCTAAGCCTGAAACTTGGCTTGAAGACTACCGAGTGGCAGTTCAGATTGGTGGTGGGAACGACGAGGTGGCCATGAAGCATTTTCCCCTCATGCTGGAAGGTTCTGCCAGGGCGTGGTTGACTCAATTACCTCCTAGCAGCATTTACACTTGGGAAGATCTGTCCCGAGTGTTCATCAGAACGTTTGAAGGGACTTGCAAGCGACCAGCTGGATTGACAGAGTTGCAAGTCTGCGTGCAGAAGGCTAATGAGACTCTCAGAGAGTATATTCAGAGGTGGATTACTTTGCACCACACTGTAGAGAATGTGTCCGATCATCAGGCAGTCTGCGCCTTCAAAGATGGCGTCAAGAATAGAGAACTGAGTTTGAAGTTTGGTCGAACCGGTGACATGACCTTGAGTCGGATGATGGAGATTGCTACCAAGTACGCCAACGGCGAAGAAGAAGACCGACTCCGAAGCGGCAAACATAAGCCGAGTCAGTCGGAAAAAGGAAACACCAGTCGGAAACAGAAGCGGAAGGCTGAACCAGCAGCTCCTAGAGAGGCTCTGGCCGTGACTCAAGGAAAGTTTAAGGGGAAACCAAAAGGATCCTGGAACCCCAAGAAGGTAAAGGATAAAGAAGGGAACGACGTAATGGATATGCCATGTCACATCCATACGAAGAAAGACGAAGAGGGGAATATCATCTACCCGAAGCACACCACTCGCCAATGTCGACTCCTGATCCAGCAGTTTCAGGGAAAACAGTCCAAGGACAAGGAGAAGGAGTCAGACAAGGCCGAAGACAAGGAGGACAGTGAGGAAGGATATCCACATATCAACTCCACTCTGATGATCTTTGCAGATGTGGAAAGCAGGAGTCGACTGAAAGTCATTAACCGAGAGGTGAACATGGTTGCCCCAGCAAAAGCAAATTATCTGAAATGGTCTCAAATACCCATCACATTCGACCAATCTGATCACCCGACTCATATTGCCACCCCTGGGAGGCAAGCTTTGGTGGTCGATCCAGTTGTCGAAGTCACTCGACTGACAAAGGTGCTGATGGATGGTGGAAGTGGGCTGAACTTGTTGTATGCAGACACACTGAAAGGAATGGGCATTCCGATGTCCCGACTGAGCACTAGTAACATGAGCTTTCATGGAGTTATACCAGGGAAGAAGGCCGAGTCACTCGGCCAAATAGCTTTGGAGGTGGTGTTTGGTGATTCGAAACATTTTCACAAAGAAAAGTTGACGTTTGAGGTCGTGGATTTTCAGAGTGCATATCATGCCATTTTGGGGAGACCAACTTACGCACGGTTCATGGCTCGACCATGCTACGTGTACCTCAAATTGAAGATGCCCGGCCCCAAAGGAGTGATCACTGTCACCGGTGATCGAAAAAAGGCAGAAGAGTGCTTTCAGAAGGGCTCCAAGATTGCCGATTCCCAGGTGACAGCGGTCGAGTTCGAAGAATACAAGCGAAACACAGATCCGAGTGACTTGCTGCGATCAAAGAAACCCGCCACAGAGTCTGCATTCCAGTCGTCCGGTGAGACGAAACCTGTTCACATTCACCCGACCGACCCCGATGCAGCTCCGACCCGCATCTCCACAACACTCGACCCAAAATAGGAAGAAGCGCTCATCCAGTTCCTCCGTGAGAACTGGGACATTTTTGCATGGAAGCCCGCTGACATGCCAGGTGTTCCCAGGGGACTGGCTGAGCATCGCCTAAGAGTCGACTCATCTGCAAAACCAGTCAAAGAGCATCTTCGGCGGTCCGCCGTCCAGAAGAGAAAAGCCATTGGTGAAGAAGTGGCTCGACTGTTGGCGGCAGGATTTATCCGAGAGATATACCACTCCGAGTGGCTCGCTAATGTCGTCATGGTTCCTAAGAAGGACAAGTCGCTCCGAATGTGCATTGATTTCAAGCACATCAACCGGGCCTGCCCGAAAGATCATTTTCCTCTCCCTCGCATAGATCAAATTGTTGACTCGACCGCTGGATGTGAGAGGCTATCTTTTTTAGATGCCTACTCCGGGTACCACCAGATCCGTCTGTACGGACCCGACGAGGTAAAAACAGCTTTCATCACTCCATTCGGGTGCTTCTGCTATATCACCATGCCATTCGGCCTCAAGAATGCCGGAGCCACATTTATGCGAATGATTCAGAAGTGTCTACTCACTCAAATCAGTCGGAATGTGGAAGCATATATGGATGATATCGTTGTCAAGTCACGAAAAGGTTCCGACCTGCTCGCTGATCTCGCCGAAACATTTGCCAACCTCAGAAGGTATGATATCAAGCTCAATCCATCAAAGTGCACATTTGGAGTTCCTGGTGGCAAGTTACTCGGTTTTCTCGTTTCCGAACGGGGAATCGACGCTAACCCAGAGAAGATTGGCACTATTCTCCGAATGAAACGCCCTGTGCAAGTGCACGATGTCCAGAAGCTTACTGGATGCTTGGCCGCATTAAGTCGATTCATCTCACGACTCGGTGAAAAGGCATTGCCTCTTTACCGACTGATGAAGAAGACAGACAAGTTCGAGTGGACTCCAGAAGTCGATGCAGGGTTTGCCGAGCTAAAAGCTCTGCTCTCCACCCAGCCGGTGCTTGCTGCTCCAATCAGCAAAGAGCCTCTGTTGCTCTATATCGCAGCCACAGGACAGGTCATCAGTACTGTGCTTACGGTCGAGCGGGAAGAAGAAGGAAAAGCTCTCAAAGTTCAGCGCCCAGTGTATTATTTGTCTGAAGTCTTGACTCCATCCAAGCAGAGATATCCTCATTATCAGAAGCTTGTGTATGGAATATACATGACCACAAAGAAGGTTGCTCATTATTTTTCTGATCATTCCATCACAGTCGTCAGCGACGCTCCACTATCAGAGATTTTGCACAACAGAGATGCAACTGGTCGAGTGGCCAAATGGGCGATTGAACTTCTTCCCCTTGATATCAAGTTTGAGGCAAAGAAAGCCATTAAGTCCCAGGCAATAGCAGATTTCCTCGCCGAGTGGATTGAACAGCAACAGCCGACTGAAGTTCACTCGGAGCATTGGACCATGTTCTTTGATGGCTCTAAGATGTTGAATGGTTCCGGTGCTGGGGTTGTCCTGGTTTCCCCCAGAGGAGATAAGCTCAGATATGTGCTCCAGATTCACTTTATTTCCTCCAACAATGAGGCAGAATATGAGGCCCTCTTATATGGGTTGCGCATGGCCATTTCACTCGGCGTCCGTCGCCTGATGGTCTATGGCGACTCGGATTTAGTGGTCAATCAGGTGATGAAAGAGTGGGACGTGAGAAGCCCAACCATGACTGGATACTGCAGTGCAGTGAGGAAGCTGGAAAAGAAGTTCGAGGGGTTGGAGCTCTATCATATACCCCGACTGAAAAATCAAGCAGCTGATGATCTAGCAAAGATAGGTTCCAAGAGAGAAGCCATTCCGAGTGGTGTGTTCTTGGAGCATATACACACTCCGTCAGTCAAAGAAGATCCTTTCACCGAAGAAACTCCACAGCCCAAGAGTGCCACGGATCCGAGTGAGGTCGAAGTCCCAGCGGTGGTCGACTTGATCATGGAGGTTTTGGTGGTCATTCCCGACTGGACAGTTCCGTATGTCGCATATATCCTGAGAAAAGAGCTTCCGGAGGATGAGGAAGAGGCTCGACAGATCGTCCGTCGATCTAAGGCCTTTACCGTAATCAAAGGACAATTATACAGAGAAAGCGCGACGGGAGTTGGTCAGAAGTGCATAACACCAGAAGAAGGTCGACTCATCCTCAATGATATTCACTCGGGGACCTGTGGTCATCATGCGTCCTCTCGGACCATCGTGGCCAAAGCATACCGAGCCGGATTTTACTGGCCAAAGGCGAATGAGATGGCAAAGGAGATAGTGGATAAGTGCGAGGGATGCCAGTTCTACTCGAATATGTCGCACAAGCCAGCGTCAGCCCTGAAGACCATCCCACTCGTCTGGCCTTTTGCAGTATGGGGACTGGACATGGTCGGCCCTTTGAGAACAGGACGAAGTGGCTTCACGCATGTACTGGTGGCAGTCGACAAGTTCACCAAGTGGATCGAGGCTAAACCAATCAAGAGCCTTGACACCGGTACTGCTGTTAGCTTCATCAGGGAACTAATATTCAGATATGGAGTCCCGCACAGCATCATTACGGATAATGGGTCGAACTTTGACTCAGAGGAATTCAGAGATTTCTGCAACTCCCAAGGCACACGGGTCGACTACGCTTCAGTCGCCCATCCGCAGTCGAATGGACAAGCAGAGCGAGCTAATGGACTGATTCTTAAGGGATTGAAGCCTCGACTGATGCGTGATCTCAAACACGCAGCTGGAGCTTGGGTCGACGAACTTCCCTCAGTGCTTTGGGGACTGCGGACCACACCTAATCGGTCGACCGGAAGAACTCCATTCTTCTTGGTCTACGGAGCTGAAGCAGTCTTGCCGAGTGATCTTCTCCACAATGCTCCTCGAGTTGAAATCTACAACGAAGCAGAGGCTGAACAAGTGCGGCAGGACGCAGTCGACCTTTTAGAGGAAGAAAGGGAGATGGCTCTGATCCGTTCGACCATCTACCAACAAGATTTGCGTCGTTTTCACGCCAGAAATGTGAGAGGTCGAGCCTTCCAGGAAGGAGATTTGGTTCTCCGAGTGGATCAGCACAAACCACACAAGCTTGCTCCTTCTTGGGAAGGTCCCTTCATCGTCACCAAGGTTCTTCACAACGGGGCATACCGTCTTTACAACATCGAGCATAATATCGAGGAGCCCCGAGCTTGGAACGCGGAGCTACTCCGCCCATTTTACACTTAAGTTTTATCACTCGGATGAGTTACAATAAAGTACTTCTGTAGCTCATGGACCTCAAAATAATAGTGTCATAGTTCCTCCATAATTTCTGTCACTTTTTATTTTTATCCAAATAAAATTCCCCCTCAGTGGGTGACTTAGCCGCGAATCCGTTTCGCCTAAGTTTGTAAAAATCCTACCGAGTGGTGAGCCAGACTCTCACTCGGAGGCTTAGCTGCGAATCCGTTTCGCCTAAGTTATCAAAATCCTACCGAGTGGTAAGCCAGACTTTCACTCGGGGGCTTAGCTGCAGCCCTGTGCTCGCCTAAGTTGTAAAAAATCCTACCGAGTGAAGAGCAACCCTCTCACTCGGGGGCTTAGCTGCAGTCCAAGCACTCACCTAAGTTATAAAAATCCTACCGAGTGGTAAGCCAGACTTTCACTCGGGGGCTTAGCTGCAGCCCTGTGCTCGCCTAAGTTGTAAAAAATCCTACCGAGTGA
>NC_041387.1:9056366-9062013 GCF_002162155.2 Triticum dicoccoides
CTCGCCTAAGTTATAAAAATCCTACCGAGTGAAGAGCAACCCTCTCACTCGGGGGCTTAGCTGCAGTCCAAGCACTCGCCTAAGTTATAAAAATCCTACCGAGTGATAAGCCAGACTTTCACTCGGAGGCTTAGCTGCAGTCCAAGCACTCGCCTAAGTTATCAAAAAACCCTACCGAGTGGTAAGCCAGACTTCCACTCGGAGGCTTAGCTGCAGCCCTGTGCTCGCCTAAGTTATCAAAATCCTACCGAGTGGTAAGCCAGACTTTCACTCGGAGGCTTAGCTGCAGCCCTATGCTCGCCTAAGTTATAAAAATCCTGCCGAGTGAAGAGTAAACCCCTCACTCGGGGGGCTTAGCTGCAGCCCAGTGCTCGCCTAAGTGGACTGGAGAATAAGTCGATTGCAGTAAAGGCGCCTTGCTTCGAACCTGCAGAAGACATTTCTAGCCAAAGGCAATCGTATTCAAGCACCAAATTCAAGTTTGAATCGATATCTAGAGGAACCGAGAGTGCTCAGGCATTAAGCCTGTTAAGGTTTATCGGTTACAATTCCACTCGGCATATCGAGGCAAATTTAAAGCGTCGAGCCAGAAGAAGTTTTTTACCCCTCCTGTGGAGGGCTGGAAGGTGCAACGAATTCATCAAGGTCAATTCCGTCGGCGATCCGAGTGGCAGCTGCAAGGAAAGTTTCCATAAAGGACCTGAAGTCGTGTTTCTTGGTGTTGGCTACCCGAAGAGCCGCCAGCTTCTCTTCTCGCGCATCTTTACAGTGGACTCGGGCCAGACACAGAGCAACATCTGCACCACACCGAGCCGAGGACTTCTTCCATTCCTGCACTCGACCAGGGATCGTGTTCAAGCGAGCCATCAGTGACTCAAGGTCATTCTGAAGTGTCTCCTCAGGCCAGAGCGTCGAGTCGATGCGAGATGTGGCGGCCTTCAGCCTTGCGAGATAGTCCACGACAGCTGTTGAAGACAAAGTCGACCAGTCGACCTCAAAAAAAAAAGAGCGAGATGCATTCTCTAAGACTGTGATCAACTGCAAGCAGTCGACCACAGTCTCGGGGACTACACCCAGTGGGTGCACTCAGCGTGCCCCCACCGGTTTGTGAAACCCAGTCGACATAGTCGACTGACAGAAAAATTGACATCATAAAGCCTAAGGCCGACTGCCAGCAGTCGACCTTAGCCTTGGGGACTACACCCAGCGGGTGCACTCAGCGTGCCCCCGCTAATACGGAGTTTAATCGACAACACCCAGTCGGTGACTACTATAAATTCCGGAAAGGAAAAGTTTTTGACAACATATTCAACAGAACAAACTATGGTCGATTGACCTGAACATTGCTCTGAAGGGCAGAACTGGCGTCATAAGCTGCGTGGCTCGCGTCCCGGATGGTCTTCAACTGCTCCATCATGACTCCCGCCTGGCGTATGGCTTCCTTCGCCGCGCTAGCTTGGTCCTCTGGGACGCGGTGCATCGTGAAGAGGGAGGGCTGCGGAGCACTCGTCAATGGATCTGCGAAGGTCACCGTGTGTCGAGTGGTGTTCTCTTCCTCCGCAATCAGAATCTCAGGCGCCGCCACATCCTGGGGCACCTTACTGGTGGACGCTTTCCTACTCCTCCTGCGCTTCAGGGGTTCTTCATCCTCATCGTCATCAGGGAGGTTGATAACAGTATTGGGTGGAGCTACGGAGAAGAATCAGGATCAGAGATCACGAGTCAGTCGACTAAGAACGGCGTTAAGAATACAGTACCTGGTTTCGAAGTCGCTGCGTCCTCCATCTCGTGGTCATCAGCCCGGGCCGAGGTTTCGGAAGTAGCAGCACTGCAACTCCAAAGGATCAGTCGACTAACTTCAGCGTCGACCAGAGACAAAGTTCACACGAAATAAGAAAACATAAGCAGCACGATTACCCTGATATGGTGGGGATGGACACCTTCATCTTCGGCAGGAGCTTGATCGGCTTCGACGAGGCCGCCCTGGGCTGCTTCGGCGCCTTTTCAGTCGGCACCGGAGAGGTGGTCCGAGGGCGCTTGGTCGACTGAGCGGCGGTCGCAACCCCCTTACCACGTTCGGTCGAAGGGTCGTGGACAAGCTTCGACCGCCTTTCCGAGCGCGGTGGTACGACCTCCTCCTCCTCTTCTTCCTCGTCCTCAACGTCATCTTCATCACCGTCATCATCATCATCGTCGTCATCATCCTCTGCAACGTCCGAGTCCCATTCCTCCTCGTCTTGGCTCTCGCCCCCACTCGCCTCACCCTCCTCAGTCGGAGCTTGTGCCCCATTGGGCATCGAGTACAGCTCGGTGAGGGCCTAGCAGATATAAAGACAAGGATCAGTCGACCAGTCGGCAGGGTAAACAGAAATGAATGCGGCAAGAACGCGGTGGAGAGCAGAGCAAGTGCACCTTGTTTGGATCGCTATTGTGGTCGAGTGGAGGAATCCTTCTGGCTCCGCGTGGGTTGTCCTTGTTTCCGGTAACGGCTACCATCCATCTTTCCAGAGTGACATCGTCGACTGCTTCTGGATGGACTCGAGTCTCGTCTTCAGTCCCACAGTACAACCACATGCAGTGGCTCCGGAACTGAAGGGGCTGGATGCGACGCCTGAGGAAGACCTCCAGGAGATCCATGCCCGTCACTCCCTCCCGAACCAACTGCACCACGTGCTCCATCAGCATCTTCACGTCAGCTTTCTCCTCCGGAATCAACTTCAGAGGGGAGGGCTTGTTCACTCGGTCCATGGTAAACGGAGGGAGTCCACTCGACTGCCCTGGCGTCGACTGGACCTGGCAGTAGAACCAAGTCGACTGCCAGCTTCTGACGGACTCGGGAAAGGTCATGGGCGGGAAGGCGCTCTTATTCCTCACCTGGATCCCCAGACCCCCACACATTTGGACGACTCGGGTTCTCTCATCACCTGGGCTCGCCTTCTTCACGGTCTGAGAGCGACACGTGAATATATGTTTGAACAAACCCCAGTGCGGTCGACAGCCCAAGAAACCCTCACACATGGACACGAACACAGCAAGATAGGCAATGGAGTTTGGGGTAAAGTGGTGGAGCTGCGCTCCGAAGAAATTCAAGAAGCCACGGAAGAAAACACTCGGCGGCAAGGAAAATCCACGATCAACATGGGTGGCCAAGAGCACACACTCACCCTCTTCTGGCTGGGGCTGCCACTCCTTCCCCGGAAGCCTCGCAGCTCCGTGTGGGATCAAGCCCTCGTTGGCCATGTCGAGGAGGTCATTCTCCGTGATGGTCGACTGGATCCAGTCTCCTTGGACCCAGCCCTTCGGCAGGCGGGATCTGGACGAGGACCCTCCACGGCTGGTGGATCTCCCCTTTGCCTTCTCCGACGCCGATGCCTTCTTCGCACGCTCCAGCGCCGCCGTCTTCTCCTTGGCCATGGTCGCCGGCGAGATGCGCGAAGGGAAGTGGTGCGGGGGCGAGAGCGAGCACGCTGGGCGGAGAAGAAGGAAGCAGAGAGAGAGAGAGAATGCTGAGGCGCAGCACAGAAATCCTCGCCGGGCGCATTTATAAGGTCCCTTCCGAGTGGATGACAGGTGGGCCCGGTCGATCTAATCATATCCGGAGCAGTTATGCAGACGGGATACGTGGCGAAGAAAGCGGCACGGAGATCGAGGCGTCTATGTCCCGTCCCATCCGAACGCCGCGGTTCGCTCCACTTCGCGCGCGTCCCCAAATTTCGCATCCCGCGGAATCCGCGAACGGCAGATCAGTCTGTCAGACGCGGGGTTTCCCGCGATCCGTCGCTCGGGATCGTCGAAGCCCGAAAGATCACTCGACGAAAGAACAGAATGAATCGAGTCGACTGAAGACAAGTTGCTCACCATCGACGAAGAGATTCTTTGGTCCAGAACAATGCACGACCAGAGTGCAAAGGTTAATCGGAAACGACATCAACTCCTTCCTCACTCGAAGCCTCGATCCATTCGGGGGCTAATGATGGGGTCATATACCTAGGGTAGGGTCACGAACCTGATCTAAGTACCTTACCCAAGGACACCCTTAGAAGAGGTCGCCTTCCAGTCGACCAACGAGGGACTCACTCGACTGACTTGAAGGACTCGACCACGAAGACTCACTCGACCACCAGAAGGTCAAGAGGCACTTTGCACTGCAACGGCCTGTAATCAAGTAGACTTTATGATGGTAAAGGCACTTTATGTGGGACGTTACCAGTAACGCCCCAGACTTAACTCACCTTAAACCCTCTCCTGCGTGGGCTGGCTGGGGTCCTGGCGCACTCTATATAAGCCACCCCCCTCCACAGGCAGAAAGGTTCGGCACCTTGTAACTCATATACACATAATCCACTCGACCGCCTCCGGGCTCCGAGACGTAGGGCTGTTACTTCTTCTGAGAAGGGCCTGAACTCGTACATCCCTTGTGTTTACAACCTCTCCATAGCTAGGACCTTGCCTCTCCATACCTACCCCCCATTCTACTGTCAGGCTTAGAACCACGACAATAAATGCACCCCAGGGTTCGTCAATCATGGAAATCACTCTGGGACCCCAAAACAGTGAGTAATACTCCAAGAAACGGGCCAGAATCGGCCCAAACTATGAGTGTTGATGACCGACACATAAGCGCACCTTGGGGTTGGACAACCATGGAAATCGATTTGGGACCCCAAAACGGTGAGTAATAGACAACGAAACGGGCCAGAATCGGCCAAAGTTGTCATTGTTGATGACCGACACGTAAGCGCACCCCGGGGTTCGGCAATTGTGGGAATCACTTCGGGGCCCCAAAACTGAGAAATAGTTCAAGAGACGGGCCAGAATCGGCCCAAACTACGATTGTTGATGACATACATGTAAGCGCTCCTTGGGGTTTGACAAGCATGGAAATCGCTTCGGGATCCCAAAACGGCGAGTAATAGGCCACGAAACGGGCCAGAACCGGCAAAAACCGCGAGTGTTGATGACCGACACATAAACGCACCGCGGGGTTCGTCAACCGCGGATATCACTCCGGGACCCCAAAATAGTGACTAATAGTCCAAGAAACGGTCCAGAATCGGCCAAAACTGCGACTGTTGATGGCCGACACGTAGGCGGTTCAAAAACTATGGTAATCGCTTCGGGATCCCAAAATGATGAATAATAGTCCACAAAACGGGACATAATTGGCCAAAACCGTGAGTGTTGATGACCGACACGTAAGCGCACCTTGGGGTTCCACAACCATGGAAATCGATTTGGGATCCCAAAATGGTGAGTAATTGTCCATGAAACGGGCCAGAATCGGCCAAAATCGTGAGTGTTGATCACCGACTCGGGAACACACCCTGGGGTTTGTTAATCATGGAAATCACTCTGGACCCCAAAACAGTGAGTAATAGTCCACGAAATGGGCCAGAATCGGCCAAAACTGTGAGTGTTGATGACCGATATGTAAACGCACCCCGGGGTTCTTTAATTGTGAAATTCACTCCGGGTCCCCAAAACAGTGAGTAATAGTCTAAGAAACGGGCCAGAATCGGTCGAAACTATGAGTGTTGATGACCGACACGTAAGCGCACCTTGGGGTTTGACAAGCATGGAAATCGCTTCGGGATCCCAAAACGGTGAGTAATAGGCCACGAAACGGGCCAGAATCGGCAAAAACCAC
>NC_041387.1:9062164-9095746 GCF_002162155.2 Triticum dicoccoides
CAATCGTGGATATCACTCCGGGACCCCAAAACAGTGACTAATATTCCAAGAAACGGGCCAGAATTGGCCCAAACTATGAGTGTTGATGTCCGACACGTAAGCGCACCTTGGGGTTCCGTAACCATGGAAATCAATTTGGGATCCCAAAACGGTGAGTAATTGTCCATGAAACGGGCTTGAATCGGCCAAAACTGTGAGTGTTGATGACCGACACGGAAACGCACCCGGGGTTCGTTAATTGTGGAAATCACTTTGGACCCCAAAACAGTGAGTAATAGTCCATGAAATGGGCCAGAATCGGCCAAAACTGTGAGTGTTGATGACCGACATGTAAACGCACCCCGGGGTTCTTTAATCGTGAAATTCACTCGGGGACCCCAAATCAGTGAGTAATAGTCCAAGAAACGGGCTAGAATCAGCAGAAACTGTGAGTGTTGATGACCGACTCGTAAGCGCACCCCGGTGTTGATGATCACTTCGGGATCCCAAAACGGTGAGTAATAGGCCACGAAACGGGCCAGAATCGGCAAAAACCACGAGTGTTGATGACCTTGGGGTTAGACAACCATGCATATCGATTTGGGACCCCAAAACGGTGAGTTATACTCCACGAAACGGGGCAGAATTGACCAAAACTGTGAGTGTTCATGACCGATACGTAAGCGCACCTTGGGTTTCTACAACTATGGAAATCGCTTCGGGACCCCAAAACGGTGAGTAATAGTGCACGAAATGGGTCAGAATCGGCCGAAACTGTGAGTGTTGACGTCGGACACTTAAATGCAACCTGGGGATCGTCAATCGTGGAAATCTATTTGGGACCCCAAAACGGTGAGTAATAGTCCACGAAACGGGCCAGAATCGGCCAAAACTGCGACTATTGATGGCCGATACGTAGGCGGTTCAAAAACTATGGAAATCGCTCTGGGACCCCAAAACGTTGAATAATAGTCCACGAAACGGGTCGGAATTGGCCAAAACTGTGAGTGTTGATGATGGACACATAAATGCACCCCGGGGATTGTCAATCGTGGAAATCTCCCTGGGACCCCAAAACGGTGAGTAATAGTGGACGAAATGGACCAGAATCGGCAAAAATTGTGAGTGTTGATGACCGACACGTAACGCACCCTGGGGTTGATCAATTGTTGAAATCACTCCGAGACCCCAAAACAGGGTAATAGTTCAAGAAACGGGCCAGAATCGGCCCAAATTGTGATTGTTGATGCCGGACACGTAGGCGCACCGTGGGGTTTTACAACCATGGAAGTCGCTTTGGGACCTCAAAACAGTGAGTAATAGTCCATGAAACGGGCCAGAATCAACAAAAACGACGAGTGTTGAAGACCGACACGTAAACGCACCCCGGGGTTCGTCAATCGTGGAAATCACTTCGGGACCCCAAAACTGAGAAATATTCCAAGAAACGGGCCAGAATCGGCCCAAACTTTGTGTCTTGACGACCAACACGTAAGCACACCTTGGGGTTCGACAACCATAGAAATCGCCGTGGGACCACAAAACGGTGAGTCATAGTCCAGGAAACAAGACAGAATCGGCCAAAACTGTGAGTGTTGATGATCGACACATAAATGCACCCCGGGGTTCGTCAATCATGGAAATCACTCTGGGACCCCAAAACAGTGAGTAATAGTCCAAGAAACGGGCCAGAATCGGCCCAAACTATGAGTGTTGATGACCGACACGTAAGCGCACCTTGGGGTTGGACAACCATGGAAATCGATTTGGGACCCCAAAACGGTGAGTAATAGACCTCGAAACGGGCCAGAATCGGCAAAAACTATGACTGTTGATGACCGACACATAAGCGCACCCCAGGGTTCGGCAATTGTGGAAATCACTCCGGGGCCCCAAAACTGAGAAAGAGTTCAAGAAACAGGCCAGAATCGGCCCAAACTACGATTGTTGATGACAGACATGTAAGCGCTCCTTGCGGTTTGGCAAGCATGGAAATCGCTTCGAGATCCCAAAACAGTGAGTAATAGGCCACGAAACGGGCCAGAATCGGCAAAAACCGTGAGTGTTGATAACCGACACATAAACACACCCCGGGGTTTGTCAATCGTGGATATCACTCCGGGACCCCAAAACAGTGACTAATAGTCCAAGAAACGGGCCAGAATCGGCCAAAACTGCGACTGTTGATGGCCGACACGTAGGCGGTTCAAAGACTATGGAAATCGCTTCGGGACAACAAAACGATGAATAATAGTCCAAAAAACGGGCCAGAATTGGCCAAAACTATGAGTGTTGATGACCGACACGTAAGCGCACCTTGGGGCTCCACAACCATGGAAATCGATTTGGGATCCCAAAACGGTGAGTAATTGTCCATAAAACGGGCCAGAATAGGCCAAAACCGTGAGTGTTGATCACCGACACGGGAACGCACCCTGGGGTTCGTTAATCGTGGAAATCACTCTGGACCCCAAAACAGTGAGTAATAGTCCATGAAATGGGCCAGAATCGGCCAAAACTGTGAGTGTTGATGACCGACTTGTAAACTCACCTCGGGGTTCTTTAATCGTGAAATTCACTCCGGGTCCCCAAAACAGTGAGTAATAGTCCAAGAAACGGGTCAGAATCGGTCGAAACTGTGAGTGTTGATGACCGACACGTAAGCGCACCTTGGGGTTAGACAACCATGGAAATCGATTTGGGACCCCAAAACAGTGAGTAATACTCCACAAAATGGGCCAGAATCGGCCAAAACTGTGAGTGTTGATGACCAGCACGTAAGCGCACCTTGGGTTTCAGCAACTATGGAAATCAATTCGGGACCCCAAAACGGTGAGTGTTGACGTCGGACACATAGACGCAACCCAGGAATCGTCAATCGTGGAAATCTCTCTGGGACCCCAAATCAGTGAGTTATAGTGCACGAAACGGACCAGAATTGGCCAAAATTATGAGTGTTGATGACCGACACGTAAACGCACCCTGGAGTTCGTCAATCGTGGAAATCACTTTCGGACCCCAAAACTGAGTAATATTCCAAGAAATGGGCCAGAATCGACCCAAACTGTGAGTCTTGACGACCAACACGTAAGCACACCTTGGGGTTCGACAACCATAGAAATCGCCGTGGGACCACAAAATGGTGAGTAATAGTCCAGGAAACAAGACAGAATCAGCCAAAATTGTGAGTGTTGATGACCGACACATAAACGCACCCCAGGGTTCGTCAATCATGGAAACCACTCCGGGACCCCAAAGCAGTGAGTAATAGTCCAAGAAACGGGCCAGAATCGGCCCAAACTATGAGTGTTGATGACGGACACGTAAGCGCACCTTGGGGTTCCATAACCATAGAAATCGATTTGGGATCCCAAAACGGTGAGTAATTGTCCATGAAACGGGCCTGAATCGGCCAAAACCGTGAGTCTTGATGACCGACCCGTAAATGCACCCCAGGGTTCCTTAATCATGGAATTCGCTCCGGGACCCCAAAACAGTGACTAATTGTCCAAGAAACGGGCCAGAATTGGCCCAAACTATGAGTATTGATGACCGACACATTAGCGCACCTTGGGGTTGGACAACCATGGAAATCGATTTGGGACCCCAAAACGGTGAGTAATAGTCCATGAAACGGGCCAGAATCGGCCAAAACTGTGATTGTTGATGACCGACATGTAAGCGCGCCCCGGGGTTCGGCAATTGTGGAAATCACTCCGGGGCCCCAAAACTGAGAAATAGTTCAAGAAACAGGCCAGAATCGGTCCAAACTACGATTGTTGATGATAGACATGTAAGCGCTCCTTGGGGTTTGACAAGCATGGAAATCGCTTCGAGATCCCAAAACGGTGAGTAATAGGCCACGAAACGGGCCAGAATCGGCAAAAACAGCGAGTGTTGATGACTGACACATAAACGCACCCCGGGGTCCGTCAATCGTGGATATCAATTCGGGACCTCACAATAGTGACTAGTAGTCCAAGAAACGGGCCAGAATCGGCCAAAACTGCGACTGTTGATCGCCGACACGTAGGCGGTTCAAAAACAATGGAAATCGCTTCGGGGCCCCAAAATGATGAATAATAGTCCACAAAACGGGTCAGAATTGGCCAAAACTGTGAGTGTTGATGACCGACACGTAAGCGCACCTTGGGGTTCCACAACTAATATGTCTCCAACGTATCTATAATTTGTTATTGTTCCATGCTATTATATTACCTCTTTTTGATGTTTATGGGTTTTATTTTACACATTTATATCATTTTTGGGACTAACCTACTAACGGGAGGCCCAGCCCGTATTGCTGTTTTTTTGCCTATTTCAGTATTTCGAAGAGAAGGAATATCAAACGGAGTCCAAACAGAATGAAACCTTCGGGAGCGTGATTTTTGGAACAAACATGATCCAGAGGACTTGAAGTGCAAGTCAAGAAGCCTCCGAGGCCTCCACGAGATAGGAGGGCGCCCCCCTATAGGGCGCACCCCTGTCTCGTGGGACCCTTGAGCGGCCACTGACGCACTTCTTCCTCCAATATAAGCCTACGTACCCTAAAATCGCTTAGGGACCCCAAAACAGTAAGTAATAGTCCAAGAAACGGGTCAGAATTGGCCAAAACTGTGAGTGTTGACGTCGGACACATAAACGCAACCCAGTGATCGTCAATCGTGGAAATCGCTCTGGGACCCCAAATCAGTGAGTAATGGTGCACGAAACGGACCAGAATTGGCCAAAATTGTGAGTGTTGATGACTGACATGTAAACGCACCCTGGGGTTCGTCAATCGTGGAAATCACTTTCGGACCCCAAAACTGAGTAATATTCCAAGAAATGGTCCAGAATCGGCCCAAACTGTGAGTCTTGATGACCAACACGTAAGCACAACTTGGGGTTCGACAACCATAGAAATCGCGGTGGGACCACAAAATGGTGAGTAATAGTCCAGGAAACAAGACAGAATCGGCCAAAACTGTGAGTGTTGATGACTGACACATAAACGCACCCCAGGGTTCGTGAATCATGGAAATCACTCCGGGACCCCAAAACAGTGAGTAATAGTCTAAGAAACGGGCTAGAATCTGCCCAAACTATGAGTGTTGATGACCGACACGCAAGCGCACCTTGGGGTTCCATAACCATGGAAATCGATTTGGGATCCCAAAACGGTGAGTAATTGTCCATGAACAAGCCTGAATCGGCCAAAACCGTGAGTGTTGATAACCGACACGGGAACGCACCCCCGGGTTCGTTAATCATGGAAATCACCCTGGACCTGAAAACACTGAGTAATAGTCCATGAAATGGGCTAGAATCGGCCAAAACTGTGAGTCTTGATGACCGACACGTAAACGCACCCGGGATTCCTTAATCGTGGAATTCACTCCGGGACCCCAAAACAGTGACTAATAGTCCAAGAAACGGGCCAGAATTGGCCCAAGCTATGAGTGTTGATGACCGACACGTAAGCGCACCTTGGGGTTGGACAACCATGGAAATCGATTTGGGACCCCTAAATGGTGAGTAATAGTCCACGAAACAGGCCAGAATTGGCCAAAACTGTGATTATTCATGACCGACACGTAAGCGCGCCCCGGGGTTCGGCAATTGTGGAAATCACTCCGGGGCTCCAAAACTGAGAAATAGTTCAAGAAACGGGCCAGAATCGGCCCAAACTACGAATGTTGATGACAAACATGTAAGCGCTCCTTGGAGTTGGACAAGCATGGAAATCACTCCGGTTTCACAAAATGGTGAGTAATAGGCCACAAAACGGGCTAGAATCGGCAAAAACTACGAGTGTTGATGACCGACACATAAACGCACCCCGGGGTTCGTCAATCGTGGATATCACTCCGGGACCCCAAAACAGTGACTAATAGTCCAAGAAATGGGCTAGAATCGGCCAAAACTGCGACTGTTGATGGCTGACACGTAGGCGGTTCAAAAACTATGGAAATCGCTTCGGGACCCCAAAACGATGAATAATAGTCCACGAAACGGGCCAGAATCGGCCAAAATCATGAGTGTTGATCACCGACACGGGAACGCACCCTGGGGTTTGTTAATCGTGGAAATCATTCTGGACCCCAAAACAGTGAATAGTAGTCCATGAAATGGGCTAGAATTAGCCAAAACTGTGAGTGTTGATGACCAACACGTAAATGTAGCCCGGGGTTCTTTAACCGTGAAATTCACTCTGGGACCCCAAAACAGTGAGAAATAGTCCAAGAAACGGGCCAGAATCGGCCAAAACTGTGAGTGTTGATGACCGACACGTAAGCGCACCTTGGGTTTCAACAACTATGGAAATCGCTTCGGGACCCCAAAACGGTGAGTAATAGTCCACGAAACGGGTCAGAATTGGCCAAAACTGTGAGTGTTGATATCAGACACATAAATGCAACCCGGGGATCGTCAATCGTGGAAATCGCTCTGGGACCCCAAATCAGTGAGTTATAGTGCACGAAATGGACCAGAATTGGCCGAAATTGTGAGTGTTGATGACTGACACATAACTGCACCCCGGGGTTTGTTGGGGAATGTAGTAATTTCAAAAAATTTCCTACGCATACGCAAGATAATGGTGATGCATAGCAATAAGAGGGGAGAGTATTTTCCACGTACCCTCGTAGACCGTAAGCGGAAGCGTTATGACAACGCGGTTGATGTAGTCGTACGTCTTCACAATTCGATCGATCCAAGTACAGAACGTACGGCACCTCTGAGTTCAGCACACGTTCAGCTCGATGACGATCCCCGGACTCCGATCCAGCAGGTTGTCGGGGATGAGTTCCGTCAGCACGATGGCGTGGTGATGATGATGATGTTCTACCGACGTAGGGCTTCGCCTAAGCACCGCAACAATATGACCGAGGTGGAATATGGTGGAGGGGGGCACCGCACACGGCTAAGGAACGATCACGAAGATCAACTTGTGTGTCCAGAGGTGCCCCCTGCCCCCGTATATAAAGGAGCAAGGGGGGAGGCCGGTCGGCCCTAGGGGGCGCGCCAAGGAGGGGGGAGTCCTCCTCCTAGTGGGAGTAGGACTCCCCTTTCCTAGTCCAACTAGGAAGGAGGAAGGGGGAAGGAAAGAGAGGGAGAGGGAGAGGGAAAGAGGGGCCGCGCCCCCCCTCCCCTAGTCCAATTCGGACTCCCCATGGGGGGGGGGCGCCACCTCCTGGGCTGCTGCCCTCTCTCTCCCCTCAGGCCCACTAAGGCCCAATACTTCCCCGGGGGGTTCCGGTAACCCCTTCGGCACTCCGATTTTCGCCGAAATCACCCGGAACACTTCCGGTGTCCTAATATAGTCGTCCAATATATCAATCTCTATGTCTCGACAATTTCGAGACTCCTCGTCATGTCTGTGATCACATCCAGGACTCCGAACAACCTTCGGTACATCAAAACTTATAAACTCATAATAAAATTGTGATCGTAACGTTAAGCATGCGGACCCTACGGGTTTGAGAACTATGTAGACATGACCTAGAACTGTTTCCGGTCAATAACCAATAGCGGAACCTGGATGCTCATATTGGCTCCTACATATTCTACGAAGATCTTTATCGGTCAAACCGCATAACAACATACGTTGTTCCCTTTGTCATCGGTATGTTACTTGCCCGAGATTCGATCGTCGGTATCCAATACCTAGTTCAATCCCATTACCGGCAAGTCACTTTACTTGTTTACATAATGCATCATTCCGTAACTAACTCATTAGCTACATTGCTTGCAAGGCTTATAGTGGTGTGCATTACCGAGAGGGCCCAGAGAGACCTCTCCGACAATCGGAGTGACAAATCCTAATCTCGAAATACGCCAACTCAACATGTACCTTCGGGTACACCTGTAGAGCTCCTTTATAATCACCCAGTTATGTTGTGACGTTTGGTAGCACACAAAGTGTTCCTCCGGTAAACGGATGTTGCATAATCTCATAGTTGTAGGAACTTTGTATAAGTCATGAAGAAAGCAATAGCAACATACTAAACGATCAAGTGCTAGGCTAACAGAATGGGTCAAGTCAATCACATCATTCTCCTAATGATGTGATCCCGTTAATCAAATGACAACACATGTCTATGGTTAGGAAACATAACCATCTTTGATTAATGAGCTAGTTAAGTAGAGGCATACTAGTGACATTATGTTTGTCTATGTATTCACACATGTATCATGTTTCCGAGTAATACAATTCTAGCATGAATAATAAACATTTATCATGATACGAGGAAATAAATAATAACTTTATTATTGCCTCTAGGGCATATTTCCTTCAGTCTCCCACTAGCACTAGAGTCAATAATCAAGATTACACAGTAATGATTCTAACACCCATGGAGTCTTGGTGCTGATCAAGTTTTGCTCGTGGAAGAGGCTTAGTCAACGGGTCTGCAACATTTAGATCCGTATGTATCTTGCAAATCTCTATGTCTCCCACCTAGACTTGGTCCCGGATGGAATTGAAGCGTCTGTTGATGTGTTTGGTCCTCTTGTGAAATCTGAATTCCTTTGCCAAGGCAATTGCACCAGTATTGTCACAGAAGATCTTCATTGGTCCCGATGCACTAGGTATGACACCTAGATCAGAAATGAACTCCTTCATCCAGATTCCTTCATTTGCTGCTTTTGAAGCAGCTATGTACTCTGCTTTGCATGTAGATCCCGCCACGACGCTTTGTTTAGAACTGCACCAACTTACAGCTCCACCGTTTAATAAAAACACGTATCTGGTTTGTGATTTAGAATCGTCCGGATCAGTGTCAAAGCTTGCATCGACGTAACCATTTACGACTAGCTCTTTGTCACCTCCATAAACGAGAAACATATCCTTAGTCCTTTTCAGGTATTTCAGGATGTTCTTGACCGCTTTCCAGTGATCCACTCCTGGATTACTTTGGTACCTACCTGCCAAGCTTATTGCTAAGCATACGTCAGGTCTGGTACACAGCATTGCATACATGATAGAGCCTATGGCTGAAGCATGGGGAACATCTTTCATTTTCTCTCTATCTTCTGCTATGGTCGGGCATTGAGTCTGACTCAACTTCACACCTTGTAATACAGGCAAGAACCCTTTCTTTCCCTGATCCATTTTGAACTTTTTCAAAACTTTATCAAGGTATGTGCTTTGTGGAAGTCAAATTAAGCGTCTTGATCTATCTCTATAGATCTTGATTCCCAATATGTAAGCAGCTTCACCGAGGTCTTTCATTGAAAAACTTTTATTCAAGTATCCCTTTATGCTATCCAGAAATTCTATATCATTTCCAATTAATAATATGTCATCTACATATAATATCAGAAATGCTACAGAGCTCCCACTCACTTTCTTGTAAATACAGGCTTCTCCAAAAGTCTGTATAAAACCATATGCTTTGATCACACTATCAAAGCGTTTGTTCCAACTCCGAGATGCTTGCACCAGTCCATAAATGGATCACTGGAGCTTGCACACTTTGTTAGCACCTTTTGGATCGACAAAACTTTCCGGTTGCATCATATACAACTCTTCTTACAGAAATCCATCCAGGAATGCAGTTTTGACATCCATTTGTCGAATTTTATAATCATAAAATGCGGCAATTGCTAACATGATTCAGACAGACTTAAGCATCGCTACGGGTGAGAAAGTCTCATCGTAGTCAACCCCTTGAACTTGTCGAAAACCTTTCGCAACAAGTCGAGCTTTGTAGACAGTTACATTACCATCAGCGTCAGTCTTCTTCTTGAAGATCCATTTATATTCAATGGCTTGCCGATCATCGGGCAAGTCAACCAAAGTCCATACTTTGTTCTCATACATGGATCCCATCTCAGATTTCATGGCTTCAAGCCATTTTGCGGAATCTGGGCTCATCATCGCTTGCTCATAGTTCGTAGGTTCGTCATGGTCAAGTAACATGACTTCCAAAATAGGATTACAGTACCACTTTGGTGCGGATCTTACTCTGGTAGACCTACGAGGTTCAGTAGAAACTTGATCTAAAGTTTCATGATCAATATCATTAGCTTCCTCACTAATTGGTGTAGTTGTCACAGGAACTGGTTCTTGTGATGAACTACTTTCCAATAAGGGAGAAGGTATAGTTACCTCATCAAGTTCTACTTTCCTCCCACTCACTTCTTTTGAGAGAAACTCCTTCTCTAGAAAGGATCCGAATTTAGCAACGAAAATCTTGCCCTTAGATTTGTGATAGAAGGTGTACCCAATAGTCTCTTTTGGGTATCCTATGAAGTCACATTTCTCTGATTTGGGTTCAAGCTTATCTGGTTGAAGTTTCTTCACATAAGCATCGCAGCCCCAAACTTTAAGAAACGACAACTTTGGTTTCTTGCCAAACCACAATTCATAAGGCGTCGTCTCAACGGATTTTGATGGTGCCCTATTTAACGTGAATGCGGCCGTCTCTAGAGCATAACCCCAAAACGATAGGGGTAAATCAGTAAGAGACATCATATATCGCACCATATCCAGTAAAGTACGATTACGACGTTCGGACACACCATTTCGTTGTGGTGTTCCGGGTGGCGTGAGTTGCAAAACTATTCCGCATTGCTTCAAATGTAAACCAAACTTGTAACTCAAATATTCTCCTCCACGATCAGATCGTAGAAATTTTATTTTCTTGTTACGATGATTTTCCACTTCACTCTGAAATTCTTTGAACTTTTCAAATGTTTCAGACTTGTGTTTCATTAAGTAGATATACCCATATCTGCTCAAATCATCTGTGAAGGTGAGAAAATAACGATATCCGCCGCGAGCCTCAATATTCATTGGACCACATACATCAGTATGTATGATTTCCAATAAATCAGTTGCTCGCTCCATAGTCTCGGAGAACGGCGTTTTAGTCATCTTGCCCATGAGGCACGGTTCGCAAGTACCAAGTGATTCATAATCAATTGATTCCAAAAGTCCATCAGTATGGAGTTTCTTCATGGGCTTTACACCGATATGACCTAAATGGCAGTGCCACAAATAAGTTGCACTATCATTATCAATTCTGCATCTTTTGGCTTCAACATTATGAATATGTGTATCACTACTATCGAGATTCAATAAAAATAGACCACTCTTCAAGGGTGCATGACCATAAAAGATATTACTCATATAAATAGAACAACCATTATTCTCTGATTTAAATGAATAACCGTCTCACATCAAACAAGATCCAGATATAATGTTCATGCTCAATGCTGGCACCAAATAACAATTATTTAGGTCTAAAACTAATCCCGATGGTAGATGTAGAGGTAGCGTGCCGTCCGCGATCACATCGACTTTGGAACCATTTCCGACGCGCATCGTCACCTCATCCTTAGCCAATCTTCGCTTAATCCGTAGTCCCTGTTTTGAGTTGCAAATATTAGCAACAGAACCAGTATGAAATACCCAGGTACTACTGCGACCATTAGTAAGGTACACATCAATAACATGTATATCACATATACGTTTGTTCACTTTGCCATCCTTCTTATCCACCAAATACTTGGGGCAGTTCCGCTTCCAGTGTCCAGTCTGTTTGCAGTAGAAGCACTCAGTCTCAGGCTTAGGTCCAGACTGGGTTTCTTCTCTTGAGCAGCAACTTGTCTGCTGTTCTTCTTGAAGTTCCCCTTCTTCTTCCCTTTGCCTTTTTTTCTTGAAACTGGTGGTCTTATTGACCATCAACACTTGATGCTCCTTCTTGATTTCTACCTCCGCGGCTTTTAGCATTGCGAAGAGCTCGGGAATAGTCTTGTTCATCCCTTGCATATTATAGTTCATCACGAAGCTCTTGTAGCTTGGTGGTAGTGATTGAAGAATTCTGTCAATGACACTATCATCAGGAAGATTAACTCCCAGTTGAATCAAGTGATTATTATACCCAGACATTTTGAGTATGTGTTCACTGACAGAACTATTCTCCTCCATCTTACAACTATAGAACTTATTAGAGACTTCATATCTCTCAATCCGGGCATTTGCTTGAAATATTAACTTCAACTCCTGGAACATCTCATATGCTCCATGACGTTCAAAACATCGTTGAAGACCCGGTTCCAAGCCATAAAGCATGGCACACTAAACTATCGAGTAGTCATCAGCTTTGCTCTGCCACATGTTCTTAATGTCGTCAGTTGCATCAGCAGCAGGCCTGGCACCCAGCGGTGCTTCCAGGACGTAATTCTTCTGTGCAGCAATGAGGATAATCCTCAGGTTACGGACCCAGTCCGTGTAATTGCTACCATCATCTTCAACTTAGCTTTCTCAAGGAAGGCATTAAAATTCAACGGAACAACAACACGAGCCATCTATCTACAACAAACATAGACAAGAAAAATACTATCAGGTACTAAGTTTATGATAAATTTAAGTTCAATTAATCATATTACTTAAGAACTCCCACTTAAACAGACATCTCTCTAGTCATCTAAGTGATCACGTGATCCAAATCAACTAAACCATGTCCGATCATCACGTGAGATGGAGTAGTTTCAATGGTGAACATCACTATGTTGATCATATCTACTATATGATTCACGTTCGACCTTTCGGTCTCCGTGTTCCGAGGCCATATCTGTATATGCTAGGCTCGTCAAGTTTAACCTGAGTATTCCGCGTGTGCAACTGTTTTGCACCCGTTGTATTTGAACGTAGAGCCTATCACACCCAATCATCACGTGGTGTCTCAGCACGAAGAACTTTCGCAACGGTGCATACTCAGGGAGAACACTTCTTGATAATTTAGTGAGAGATCATCTTAAAATGCTACCGTCAATCAAAGCAAGATAAGATGCATAAAGGATAAACGTCACATGCAATCAATATAAGTGATATGATATGGCCATCATCATCTTGTGCTTGTGATCTCCATCTCCGAAGCACCGTCGTGATCACCATCGTTACCGGCGCGACACCTTGATCTCCATCGTAGCATTGTTGTCGTTACGCCATCTATTGCTTCTACGACTATCGCTACCGCTTAGTGATAAAGTAAAGCAATTACAGGGCGTTTGCATTTCATACAATAAAGCAACAACCATATGGCTCCTGCCAGTTGACGATAACTTCAGTTACAAAACATGATCATCTCATACAATAAAATATAGCATCACATCTTGACCATATCACATCACAACATGCCCTGCAAAAACAAGTTAGACGTCCTCTACTTTGTTGTTGCAAATTTTACGTGGCTGCTACGGGCTTAGCAAGAACCATTCTTACCTACGCATCAAAACCACAATGATAGTTCGTCAAGTTAGTGCTGTTTTAACCTTCGCAAGGACCGAGCGTAGCCACACTCGGTTCAACTAAAGTGAGAGAGACAGGCACCCGCCAGTCACCTTTAAGCACGAGTGCTCGTAACGGTGAAACCAGTCTCGCGTAAGCGTACGCGTAATGTCGGTCCGGGCCACTTCATCTCACAATACCACTGGACCAAAGTATGACATGCTGGTAAGCAGTATGACTTGTATCGCCCACAACTCACTTGTGTTCTACTCGTGCATATGACATCTACGCATAAAACCATGCTCCGATGCCACTGTTGTGGAACGTAGTAATTTCAAAAAAATTCCTACGCACACGCAAGATCATGGTGATGCATAGCAACGAGAGGGGAGAGTGTTGTCCACGTACCCTCGTAGACCGTAAGCGGAAGCGTTATGACAACGCGGTTGATGCAGTCGTACGTCTTCACGATCCGACCGATCCAAGTACCGAACGTACGGCACCTCCGAGTCCAGCACATGTTCAGCTCGATGACGATCCCCGGACTCTGATCTAGCAGGGTGTCAGGGATGAGTTCCGTCAGCACGACGGCGTGGTGATGATGATGATGTTCTACCGACGCAGGGCTTCGCCTAAGCACCACAATGATATGACCGAGGTGGAATATGGTGGAGGGGGGCACTGCACACGGCTAAGGAACGATCACGAAGATCAACTTGTGTGTCTAGAGGTGCCCCCTGCCCCCGTATATAAAGGAGCAAGGGGGAGGCCGGCCGGCCCTAGGGGGCGCGCCAAGGAGGGGGGAGTCCTCCTAGTGGGAGTAGGACTCCCCTTTCCTAGTCCAAGTAGGAAGGAGGAAGGGGGAAGGAAAGAGAGGGAGAGGGAGAGGGAAAGAGGGGCCGCGCCCCCTCCCCTAGTCCAATTCGGACTCCCCATGGGGGGAGGGGGCGCCACCTCCTGGGCTGCTGCCCTCTCTCTCCCCTCAGGCCCACTAAGGCCCAATACTTCCCCGGGGGGTTCCGGTAACCCCTCCGGCACTCCGGTTTTCTCTGAAATCACCCGGAACACTTCAAGTGTCCGAATATAGTCGTCCAATATTTCAATCTTTATGCCTCGACCATTTCGAGACTCTTCCTCATGTCCGTGATGACATCCGGGACTCCGAATAACCTTCGGTAAATCAAAAGTTATAAACTCATAATAAAACTATCATCGTAACGTTAAGCGTGCAGACTGTTAGAGAGATAGATGCATCTACATACCACTTGTAGATCGTGTGCGGAAGCGTTCCAGAGAACGGGGTTGAGGTAGTCATTCTCGTCGTGATCCTATCACCGGAGATCCTAGTGCCGAACGGACGGCACCTCCGCGTTCAACACACGTACGGTCAGCATGACGTCTCCTCCGTCTTGATCCAGCAGGGGGGAAGGAGAGGTTGATGAAGATCCAGCAGCACGATGGCGTGGTGGTGGATGCAGCAGGACTCCGGCAGGGCTTCGCCAAGCAACTGCGGGAGGAGGAAGAGGTGTAGCAGGGGGAGGGAGGCGCCAAGACTCAGGGTGCGGCTGCCCTCCCTCCCCCCTACTTTATATACGCCCCCAGGGGGGGGGGGCGCCAGCCCAGGAGATGCAATCTCCAAAGGGGGGCGACGGCCAGGGGGGTGGAGTGCCCCCCAAGGCAAGTGGTGCGCCCCCCCACCCTAGGGTTTCCAACCCTAGGCGCAGGGGGGGGCCAAGGGGGGGGGGGCACCAGCCCACTAGGGGATGGTTCCCCTCCCACTTCAGCCCACGGGGCCCTCCGGGATAGGTGGCCCCACCCGGTGGACCCCCGGGACCCTTCCGGAGGTCCCGGTACAATACCGGGTGACCCCGAAACTTTCCTCATGGCCGAAACAACACTTCCTATATATAATTCTTTACCTCCGGACCATTCCGGAACTCCTCGTGACGTCCGGAATCTCATACGGGACTCCGAACAACATTCGGTTTGCTGCATACTCATATTCATACAACCCTAGCGTCACCGAACCTTAAGTGTGTAGACCCTACGGGTTCGGGAGATATGCAGACATGACCGAGACGTCTCTCCGGTCAATAACCAACAGCGGGATCTGGATACCCATGTTGGCTCCCACATACTCCTCGATGATCTCATTGGATGAACCACGATGTCGAGGATTCAATCAACCCCGTATACAATTCCCTTTGTCTGACGGTATGTTACTTGCCCGAGATTCGATCATCGGTATCCCAATACCTCGTTCAATCTCGTTACCGGCAAGTCACTTTACTCGTACCATAATGCATGATCCCGTGACTAGACACTTGGTCACTTTGAGCTCATTATGATGATGCACTACCGAGTGGGCCCAGTGATACCTCTCCATAATACGGAGTGACAAATCCCAGTCTCGATCCGTGTCAACCCAACAGACACTTTTGGAGATACCTGTAGTGCACCTTTATAGTCACCCAGTTACGTTGTGACGTTTGGTACACCCAAAGCACTCCTACGGTATCCGGGAGTTACGCGATCTCATGGTCTAAGGAAGAGATACTAGACATTGGAAAAGCTCTAGCAGAACGAACTACACGATCTTGTGCTATGCTTAGGATCGGGTCTTGTCCATCACATCATTCTCTTAATGATGTGATCCCGTTATCAACGACATCCAATGTCCATAGTCAGGAAACCATGACTAACTATTAATCAACAAGCTACTCAACTTAGGGCTCACTAGGGACATGTTGTGGTCTAAGTATTCACACGTGTATTACGATTTCTGAATAATACAATTATAGCATGAATAAAAGACAACTATCATGAACAAAGAAATATAATAATAATCCTTTTATTATTGCCTCTAGTGCATATTTCCAACAGTCTCCCACTTGCACTAGAGTCAATATTCTAGTTACGTTGTGATGAATCGAACACCCATAGAGTTTAGGTGTTGATCATGTTTTGCTCGCGGAAGAGGTTTAGTCAACGGATCTGCGACATTCAGATCCATATATACTTTGCAAATATTTATGTCTCCATCTTGAACATTTTCACGGATGGAGTTGAAACGACGCTTGATGTGCCTGGTCTTCTTGTGAAACCTGGGCTCCTTGGCAAGGGCAATAGCTCCAGTGTTGTCACATAAGAGTTTGATCGGCCCCGACGCATTGGGTATGACTCCTAGGTCGGTGATGAACTCCTTCACCCAAATTGCTTCATGCGCTGCCTCCGAGGCTGCCATGTACTCCGCTTCACATGTACATCCCGCCACGACGCTCTGCTTGCAGCTGCACTAGCTTACTGCCCCACCATTCAACATATACACGTATTCGGTTTGTGACTTAGAGTCATCCAGATCTGTGTCGAAGCTAGCATCAACGTAACCCTTTACGACGGGCTCTTCGTCACCTCCATAAACGAGAAACATGTCCTTTGTCCTTTTCAGGTACTTCAGGATATTCTTGACCACTGTCCAGTGTTCCTTGCCGGGATTACTTTGGTACCTTCCTACCAAACATACGGCAAGGTTTACATCTGGTCTGGTACACATCATGGCATACATAATAGATCCTATGGCTGAGGCATAGGGGATGACACTCATCTCTTCTTTATCTTCTGCCGTGGTCGGGCATTGAGCCGAGCTCAATCTCACACCTTGCAATACAGGCAAGAACCCTTTCTTGGACTGATACATTTTGAACTTCTTCAAAATCTTATCAAGGTATGTGCTTTGTGAAAGACCTATGAGGCGTCTCGATCTATCCCTATAGATCTTGATGCCTAATATGTAAGCAGTTTCTCCAAGGTCCTTCATTGAAAAACACTTATTCAAGTAGGCCTTAATGCTGTCCAAGAATTCTATATCATTTCCCATCAAAAGTATGTCATCTACATATAATATGAGAAATTCTAGAGAGCTCCCACTCACTTTCTTGTAAACGCAGGCTTCTCCATAAGTGTGCATAAACCCAAACGCTTTGATCATCTCATCAAAGCGAATGTTCCAACTCCGAGATGCTTGCACCAGCCCATAAATGGATCGCTGGAGCTTGCATACTTTGTTAGCATTCTTAGGATCGACAAAACCTTCTGGCTGTATCATATACAGCTCTTCCTTAAGAAAACCGTTAAGGAATGCCGTTTTGACGTCCATCTGCCATATCTCATAATCATAGTATGCGGCAATTGCTAACATGATTCGGACGGACTTAAGCTTCGCTACGGGAGAGAAAGTCTCATCGTAGTCAACACCTTGAACTTGCCGATAACCCTTAGCGACAAGTCGAGCTTTATAGATGGTGACATTACCATCCGCGTCCGTCTTCTTCTTAAAGATCCATTTGTTTTCTATCGCTCGCCGATCATCGGGCAAGTCTGTCAAAGTCCATACTTTGTTTTCATACATGGATTCTATCTCGGACTGCATGGCTTCTAGCCATTTGTTGGAATCTGGGCCCGCCATCGCTTCTTCATAGTTCGAAGGTTCACCGTTGTCTAACAACATGATTTCCAGGACAGGGTTGCCTTACCACTCTGGTGTGGAACGTGTCCTCGTGGACCTACGAAGTTCAGTAGCAACTTGATCCGAAGTACCTTGATCATCATCATTAATTTCCTCTCCAGTCGGTGTAGGCACCACAGGAACATTTTCCTAAGCTGCACTACTTTCCGGTTCAAGAGGTAGTACTTCATCGAGTTCTACTTTTCTTCCACTTACTCCTTTCGAGAGAAACTCTTTTTCCAGAAAGGATCCGTTCTTGGCAACAAAGATCTTGCCTTCGGATCTAAGGTAGAAGGTATACCCAATGGTTTCCTTAGGGTATCCTATGAAGACGCATTTTTCTGACTTGGGTTCGAGCTTTTTAGGTTGAAGTTTCTTGACATAAGCATCGCATCCCCAAACTTTTAGAAACGGCAACTTAGGTTTCTTCCCAAACCATAATTCAGACGGTGTCGTCTCAACGGATTTAGACGGTGCCCTATTTAAAGTGAATGTAGTTGTCTCTAGAGCGTATCCCCAAAATGATAGCGGTAAATTGTTAAGAGACATCATAGATCGCACCATATCCAATAGAGTGTGATTACGACGTTCGGACACACCGTTGCGCTGAGGTGTTCCAGGCGGCGTGAGTTGTGAAACGATTCCACATTTCCTTAAGTGCATACCAAATTCGTGACTTAAATATTATCCTCCATGATCCGATCGTAAGAATTTTATCTTTCGGTCATGTTGATTCTCTACTTCATTCTGAAATTCCTTGAACTTTTCAAAGGTCTCAGACTTGTGTTTCATCAAGTCGACATACCCATATCTACTTAAGTCATCAGTGAGAGTGAGAACGTAATGATATCCTCCGCGAGCCTCAACGCTCATTGGACCACACACATCAGTATGTATGATTTCCAATAAGTTGGTTGCTCGCTCCATTGTTCCAGAGAACGGAGTCTTGGTCATTTTGCCCATGAGGCATGGTTCGCATGTGTCAAATGATTCATAATCGAGAGACTCTAAAAGTCCATGAGCATGGAGCTTCTTCATGCGCTTGACACCAATGTGACCAAGGCGGCAGTGCCACAAGTATGTGGGACTATCGTTATCAACTTTACATCTTTTGGTATTCACACTATGAATATGTGTAACATTACATTCGAGATTCATTAAGAATAAAGCATTGACCATCGGGGCATGACCATAAAACATATCTCTCATATAAATAGAACAACCATTATTCTCGGATTTAAATGAGTAGCCATCTCGTATTAAACGAGATCCAGATACAATGTTCATGCTCAAACTTGGCACTAAATAACAATTATTGAGGTTCATAACTAATCCCGTGGGTAAATGTAGAGGTAGCGTGCCGATGGTGATCACATCGACCTTGGAACCATTCCCGACGCGCATTGTCACCTCGTCCTTCGCCAGTCTCCGCTTATTCCGCAGCTCCTGCTGTGAGTTACAAATATGAGCAACGGCATCGGTATCAAATACCCAGGAGTTACTACGAGTACTGGTAAGGTACACATCAATTACATGTATATCACATATACCATTAGTGTTGCTGGCCTTCTTGTCCGCTAAGTATTTGGGGCAGTTCCGCTTCCAGTGACCCTTCCCTTTGCAATAAAAGCACTCAGTCTCAGGCTTGGGTCCATTCTTTGACTTATTCCCGGCAACTGGCTTACCGGGCGCAGCAAGATCTTTGCCGTCCCTCTTGAAGTTCTTCTTACCCTTGCCCTTCTTGAACTTAGTGGTCTTATTGACCATCAACATTTGATGTTCTTTCTTGATTTCAACCTCTGCTGACTTCAGCATTGAAAGTACTTCAGGAATGGTCTTCACCATCCCCTGCATATTGTAGTTCAACACAAAGCTCTTGTAGCTCGGTGGGAGCGACTGAAGGATTCTGTCAATGACCGCCTCGTCCAGGAGGTTGATCTCCAGCTGGACAGGCGGTTGTGCATGTTGGAAATATGCCCTAGAGGCAATAATAAAAGGATTATTATTATATTTCTTTGTTCATGATAGTTGTCTTTTATTCATGATATAATTGTATTATCCGGAAATCGTAATACACATGTGAATACTTAGACCACAACATGTCCCTAGTGAGCCTCTAGTTGACTAGCTCGTTGATCAACAAATAGTCATGGTTTCCTGACTATGGACATTGGATGTCGTTGATAACGGGATCACATCATTAGGAGAATGATGTGATGGACAAGACCCAATCCTAATCATAGCAAAAGATCATGTAGTTCGTTCTGCTAGAGCTTTTCCAATGTCAAGTATCTCTTCCTTAGACCATGAGATCATGTAACTCCCGGATACCGTAGGAGTACTTTGGGTGTACCAAACGTCACAACGTAACTGGGTGACTATAAAGGTGCACTACAGGTATCTCCGAAAGTGTCTGTTGGGTTGACACGGATCGAGACTAGGATTTGTCACTCCGTATTAGGGAGAGGTATCACTAGGCCCACTCGGTAGTGCATCATCATAATGAGCTCAAAATGACCAAGTGTCTGGTCACGGGATCATGCATTACGGTACGAGTAAAGTGACTTGCCGGCAACGAGATTGAACGAGGTATTGGGATACCGACGATCGAATCTCGGGCAAGTAACATACCGTCAGACAAAGGGAATTGTATACGGGTGAGGGAGTCCCGGATTAGGGGGTGTCCGGATAGCCGGACTACCATCATCGGCCGAACTATCATCGGCCGGACTATCATCATCGACCGGACTCCAAGACTATGAAGATACAAGATTGAAGACTTCGTCCCGTGTCCGGATGGGACTTTCCTTGGCGTGGAAGGCAAGCTTGGCGATACGGATATGTAGATCTCCTACCATTGTAACTGACTCTATGTAACCCTAGCCCTCTCCGGTGTCTATATAAACCGGATGGCTCTAGTCCTTAGGACAACAACCATTACAATCATACCATAGGCTAGCTTCTAGGGTTTAGCCTCCTTGAACTCGTGGTAGATCCACTCTTGTAAACATCCACAATATCAATATCAATCAAGCAGGACGTAGGGTTTTACCTCCATCAAGAGGGCCCGAACTTGGGTAAAACATCGTGTCCCTTGTCTCCTGTTACCATCCGCCTAGACGCACAGTTCGGGACCCCCTACCCGAGATCCGCCGGTTTTGACACCGACATTGGTGCTTTCATTGAGAGTTCCTCTGTGCCGTCACCGATAGGAAGGATGCCTCCTCCCGTCTTCAAGGACGGTATTTTCGCCAAAGGAGCCTTGGCCGCCGGCCAAACTATCCGGCTAGGTGGTTTTCTTATGACCGCCTGTCCGGCCACCGCTTCGACAATGACCTCTCAAGTCGTCAAAAGCAATCTTCACGTCCGCTCGGAATTCGCCGAGCGGCTGGATCCAATAGAGCTCTCGTCCGTAAACGAGCTCTTGGATCGCATTGCTGCCCTGGGAGTCGCTACAGACTACAGTCAGATTGGGCTTAAAACCGATCTGAGAGAGATTAACTCTCCCCAGGTCACCCACTACGTTGCAGTGGTAGAGGAACAATGTGGCGACTCTTCTCCTGTATTGAAAACTAGTCAGGTCCGGGCTCCGAACCCCCCATGCCGGATTCCCGCGGAGGGACGGACTTCGATCAAGCACTGAACTTAAAGTCAGGCATCAGACCAGACTCGTTGGACAATGTCCAGCAATCCAAGCTTCCAAATTTGGAAACTTCTCGGCCTTCAAGCCTTGAGATGGGTAGGGTTACGGACTTGATTCCACCCACCCGCCCAGACATATGCGATCTATCTCTAATCCGGCAAGAGCCCGCTGAGACAGTACATCACTACTGGGCCAGATTCCTCCTGATTATGGACAGGATAAAGGACTGCCAAGAGGAAAAAGCAATCTCAATTTTTTGCAATAATTTCACGGACGAGGGAATCTTGAACACCGTCAGCCGTCGTGAAATTACACGCTTCGCCGACCTGGCGTCCATAGTACGAAAGTACTGTGCGATGGAGAGTTTCCGGACAACCGAAAATAAGTTCTGGGACAATCCGGCCCCGAATACAACCCTAGTCCGCAACAAAAGGGTGCATTACACTCAGGCACCAGATACAAAAACCAAAAAGCAAAAACCCCATAAAGGGCACAGAACTGTACTGGAGGGATGGCTTAGCGGACCCTGTAAAATTCACAGTACAGAAGGCGCCGTCCCAACACATAGCCTTCGAGCATGTTGGATATTACGACAGGTGGCCAAAAGTGGAGAGGAGCTTCTAGCTCCAGAAAACCAGTCCAACAACATCGGTACGGTATCAACAGTCTTCGAGACTTTCGCATTAAATAATATGCGGAAACGAACAATCCGCAGCCTCGCCGAAGTCTACCAAGTAGCAACAACCAATCCATGGAGCGACACAACCATCACCTTCAACGCCAGTGACGAACCTAAATTCCGAACAGCCCGAGCTCCAGCCGCACTGGTACTTAGTCCAATAGTGGACGGCTTTCGACTTACAAAAGTCCTCATGGATGGCGGCAGCGGATTAAACCTCATCTACGAGGAAACCCTTCAAAAAATGGAAATAGACTGGAGCCGCATTGAGCTAAGCAGCACAACCTTTAGAGGAATAATCCCTAGCCGGGAGGCGCGCTGCACAGGAAAAATCACACTCGATGTGGTATTCTGCTCGCCGGACAATTACAGATCCGAAGAAGTCACGTTCCAAGTGGCCCCGTTCAACAGCGGATATCACGCTATACTAGGACGAGAGGCATTCACAATTTTTCAAGCCGTACCACATTACGGGTACATGAAGCTCAAAATGCCTGGGCCCACCGGAATAATCACTCTCGTTAGTGATCCGGACATAGCACTCCGCGCCAAAAACAAGACAGCCGCATTAGCCTTAGAGGCACTATCCGAAGCCCTAGCGACAGAGGAACTCACCGCGCTGCGCTCTATGGTGAATAGGGATGATGTGATACTCGATAAGAGATCCAAGTCCACCTCCTTTAAACCAGCAGATGAAATAGTAAAATTCCAGGTCCACCCAACGGACCCGACAAAGATGGCCTCCATTGGGGCACAATTGAACCCTGATGTAGACGCCGCACTGCGAGAATTCCTTCGGGAAAATTGGGACATTTTTGCCTGGCACCCCTCGGATATGCCCGGAATCCCACGCAGATTGGCAGAACACAGCCTAAACATCCTAAAAGGATTCAATCCAGTCAAACAGGCTCTTCGACGATTTTCCGAACCCAAAAGACAGGCAATGGGAGAAGAGCTAGCCAAACTATTGGAAGCCGGATTCATCAGAGACATCAAACATCCGGATTGGCTAGCAAACCTGGTAATGGTACCAAAGAAGGACAAATCCTGGCGCCTATGTGTCGATTTCAAAGACCTAAATAAAGCCTGCCCAAAGGATCCCTTCCCCCTCCCCCGCATCGACCAAATCATCGATGCCACTGCAGGGCACGACTCATTGTGCTTCCTGGACGCATACTCCGGCTATCATCAAATCAAGATGGCAGAAGCGGATCAAGCCGCAACGGCATTCATCACTCCATATGGACCATTCTGCTTCAACACGATGCCCTTCGGACTTAAAAACGCCGGCGCAACATATCGGCGCATGATTCAGACATGTCTGGCTACCCAGATCGGAAAAACAGTAGAGGCATACGTAGACGACGTAGTCGTCAAAACTAAACACGTCGAAACTCTAGTAGACGACTTGAGGCTCACATTCGACAACCTCAGAGCATATGACATCAAGCTGAATGCGGAAAAATTGTGTTTTCGGCGTACCAGCTGGAAAGCTGCTGGGCTTCATCGTATCCGGTAGAGGAATTGAAGCAAACCCAACCAAGATCCGAGCTCTGTCACAGCTAGATATCCCAAAAGACCTCAAGCAAATACAAAAATTGACTGGATGCATGGCGGCTCTAAGCCGCTTTATCTCCCGTCTAGGAGAAAAGGCATTGCCCCTCTATCGCCTCCTTAGGCGCACCGAACACTTCGAGTGGACGGATGCTGCCACCGCCGGACTCGAAGAAATAAAGGCCATATTGGCAACAAATCCGGTCCTGGCTGCGCCCAACCTGGGCGAACCAATGTTGTTATACATCGCAGCAACGCATCAAGTTGTAAGCGCGGTACTCGTCGTCGAACGAGAGACAGAAGGGCATAAATTCCCTCTTCAAAAACCAGTATACTACGTATCCACTGTGTTAACCCCCTGCAAGTCCCGTTACCCGCACTATCAGAAGATAGCATACGCGGTGTTCATGGCATCCCGGAAGCTCCGGCACTACTTTCAAGAGTGTTCGATAACAATGGCCTCTGAAGTACCACTTAACGACATTATAAACAACCGCGACGCGACGGGCAGGATTGCAAAATGGGCCATTGAGCTCTTACCATTTGATATAACTTACAAACCTCGGCGAGCTATAAAGTCACAAGTTTTGGCTGACTTTGTTGCTGAATGGACCGAAGCCGAACTCCCTAAAGAGTACGGCGCATACTCCAATTGGATTATGCACTTCGACGGCTCTAAAATGTTAGCCGGATTGGGGGCTGGCGTCGTATTGACGTCCCCGACCGGAGACACAGTCCAATACGTACTTCAGATAATGTACACGGACTCCAACAATGCAGCCGAATACGAGGCCCTTTTACATGGTCTCCGGATGGCAATCTCCATGGGCATTCAACGCCTAGAGGTGCGCGGGGATTCAAACCTCGCAATATCCCAAATAAACGGAGACTTTGACGCCAAAGATCCGAAAATGGCAGCATACCGCAACGCTGTCCTAAAAATGTCAGCCCGGTTTGAAGGACTTGAATTCCATCACGTAGCCCGGGATAATAACCAAGCAGCCGACGTACTGGCACGCATCAGCGCAAAACGCGATGCTGTCCCTCCTAACATCTTCTTGGAACGGCTCTTCAAGCCATCCGTACTATGGGAAGAGGAGTCCGGAAGTAACAAACCGGAACAAGCCGCACCAACCGGCGATTCAGCCGATGACATAACACCTTCAACCCAGGACATAATGGCAGTAATTGCCCCGTGGACAGAACCATTCCTCGCCTACTTGCTTAGGCAGGAGCTTCCCGAAGACCAAAATGAGGCCCGCTGCATTGTCCGGCGATCTAAAGCCTACAAGGTCTATGAGGGAGAACTTTATAAGAAAAGCACAACCGGAGTCCTTCAAAGGTGTATCTCCGAAGAGGAAGGGTGAAACCTCCTAGCTGAAATTCATGCCGGACTAGGCGGACACCACGCCGCAGCTCGGGCCCTTGTAGGAAAGGCATTCCGTACAGGATTTTATTGGCCGACGGCCCGAGCAGATGCTCAGGACTTAGTCCAAAGATGCGTTGGTTGTCAGCTCTTTGCTAATATGCCACCCACCGCCCTCAAAACTATACCCATTACCTAGCCGTTCACGGTCTGGGGGCTTGACATGGTTGGACCACTTAAAGGGGGAACCCACAAGCAAAGGTACCTATTGGTCATGGTGGATAAATTCACCAAATGGATAGAGGCCAAGCCAGTTAAAACGGCAGAGTTCGGAACAGTGATAGACTTTATATCCGGGGTAGTACACCGTTATGGTGTCCCCCACAACATCATCACCGATAACGGCACGAACTTCACGGCCGATCAGGTTAAATCATGGTGCAAGAATATGGGCATCAAGCTCGATTACACTTCAGTCTATCATCCTCAAACCAACGGTCAAGTGGAACGAGCAAATGGTCTAATAATGAGCGGCATAAAACCCAGACTAGTGCGGTCCCTTACGAAATCTGACACGCACTGGGTATAGGAGCTCTACTCCGTACTCTGGGGGCTGCGGACAACGCCTAACCGTACTACCGGATTCACACCATTTTTTATGGTATACAGCGCAGAAGCAGTTTTGCCCTGCGACATAATTCATGACTCAGCTCGAGTGCGCATGTACGAAGAAAGAGAAGCCGAGTTGGATCGGCAGGACAGCTTGGACGCATTGGAGGAAGAACGCGACGTTGCCAAGGCTCGTTCCGCATTCTATCAGCAGCAGGCTCGAAGATACCAAAGCAGAGAAGTACGGGCCAAGACTTACAACGTTGGCGAACTGGTTCTACGCCTGCTGGACAAGAAAAAGGACAAGCTCAAGCCCAAATGGGAAGGCCCTTTCATCATCGATCAAGTCCTGACCGGCGGAGCGTACCGTCTACGAAATGCATCGGATAACCGACTCGAGCTGAACCCATGGAACGCAGCCCGCCTCCGAAGATTCTATGCCTAGCGTCGGACTAAGAATTCGTCCCTTTCCCCCCGTCCAATTTTTTTTACTCCAGCTGCCTTTTGTTTATCTTTTTCTTCTCAACCCTATTCATCCAAGCCTTAAAGGGCCTACTTGCGCAACGTTCGCGCGCAATTGATGTGCTATCCACACTCATTATACCTGGGGGCTTCTGTACCAGAAGCTTAATTATAAGGGCTTCATGCCCAGCACATGTGTCAAGCCTCCACATGTACCTTTTATTCACCATTATATGCATCGATATGACTTAAGTTTTGGCCAAGCTGGGTTGCCTCGCTCCTGTGCTTACCCCTACGTTCCCGATTGTTCGGCTAGGAGGTAAAGGGAGCACCTCTGCGATTGTTACTGCCTGGTCAGCCGGATGTGTACCTCAGACTGGGTGAAGTCGAAAGCTAGCGTTCTTAAGGGAATATTCGGTCGGTGACTTAAAAGATGATTTTTTATCCACTTATTTATCTGCCCCTAGATGTTTTTCTGCTTTTTTTCGCAGTCCGGACATGCACTTTAGGGCATGCCACCCCCAGAGGAAAGGAACCCTTAATGGAACTATCCTCCCTGGAAGATGTTTCTTACTACCCATGTAATATAACATAACTAGTTGGGCACTTGTCTGATAAAGCACTAATGACCCCTACACCTGGTCTCCATGCATACCCCGGTTGTTTCATAACCGAGAAGGTATTCGGACACACTCCGGACTCTAGGGTCCCGAGGTCGAAGCGAAAAGGTCGGCAAAGACAAACGATCTAGAATCAGGCTAGAAGGCATTTTATATGTCATTTTATAATACATCGTCAAATCGACTGATTGTATTCTTCCTCAATCCCGTCTAACAGGTTGTCTAATTTACAGTCCTGTTGGGAAAATTTAGCGGCCAACTCTACTTGGCCCTATACTAAACTCACAGGGATCTCCTTCCCATCGGGCCCCACAGGTCCGACTTCGGCCATGTGGTTGGGATCCGCCTTCTTGTACCGCGTCTTTACCATGGCCCAGGCCTCCCTGGCACCTTGGCGGCAAGCCGAAATCTTCCATAAATGGAAGCGATGCCGCACTCCCTGCAGCTTCTCCGCAAGCTCCCCAAGACCCTCGGGTAAGGAGAAGGCTGGCCATAAAGCCTGGATGACGCTGCTCATTGCCTGCCGAACTCGTTCGATCAGTTGCAACAATTCGGCAAGTTGATCACCCGTTGATACGGGCATCTCCTCCACAGGGCGACCTGTGAGCATACCTGCAGACATATTCTGTCAAATTGACTTCCTCGCCGAACTCTTCTTTTCAAAGGAGTTCGCTCAAGCACTTACTATAGATGCCGCGACGCAGCCGCTGATTCTCCTTAACGGAGCCCGACAGCTCGGCCCGAACGCCTTTCAGCTCTTCTCCAAGCTGGGCATGGGCATCGTGGAGATTGTTCCTTTCATGCTGCACCTTATGTAGCACCCTCTCGCCGGCCTTTAGTTGGCGCAGAAGCTCTTGCCTGTCCGGATCTTGTCCGGAAGCACCTGCAACGTCATTTTTTAGACTTGCGCAAAGGCCAAACGCTACTTATCTTTCTAAAATAATGCGTTACCAGGAGAGGTCCATGCGTTTCCTCCTGCGCCAGAGAGTGCGGCCTCAAGTTGAGCCTTGCACTCTTGCAGCTCCTGAGACAGTTGGGTATTCTTCTCGGAAAGATCCTACGTTTCATATGATCCTTAAATCAGTTAATATAACTACTTTAAGTCTCGGGGGCTACTGGCATATACAACTATTAAATTCTTTTACCCGTATGTCTTTTACATACTGCTCCGTGGCTCTGGTAAAACCATCTTGAGCAGCACGAAGGTGCGCATCCCCCGCTTTAAAGGCATTCAACGCCTCGGGGGAGAAGCACGCGTCACGAAATACTGTCCGGCGGCGCCTGTGATTCAGGGCACTCTCCACCTCAGACTTGGTGGCGGACAGTCTGTCGGCATCCTCCGTCGGAGGAATGTCCGGCTCGCGCCTTGCGCTCGCCTCCCCCTCCAGACCAGGTGCTGGAGCCTGGCTGGTAGAGGTTGGCTGGGCAACCTCCACGCCCGCAGTTCGGCGGACGCTTTTTTCCCTACAAAAGTCATGAGCACTCAAACGCTTCCTAGGAACGTTGCTCTAATTAATGAATTGTGAGCTACACCTTTGCGGCGACGTTTCAGTCCGCGCCGCGCTCCTCTTCCGCCTACTGGTCCGGACTGGCCTTTGTTGGCCAGCCACCGCGGGCTCGGCTTCTCGCCCTAGGGGCGCCTCCTGCACAGCGCCATCGTATACGGTGGTCAGAAATAAGCAAGGATGGAATGACGGTGTCAGGACTTCGGTCGCAATCACCTGGGAAGCCGGATACAGTCCGGGATAGTCGGCCGTGATGGTGACTAAAGCATTGTCCATGCTGAGCTGGTGGAACACCCCGTCGATTAGCTCCACCATTATGTCCGGATCCACTTCGGAGGCCGGATACCGGGATCTCTCTGGATCCTCGGGTTGCGGATCTGGACTTAGCTTGTCCTCCACGATCCGGCGCAGCTCCTACGTCGAAAGAAAAACACAATATAAGAAACTAAAGTTTCGAAAAGCATGGGTCGGGCACGCAGAGTGTTCGCTTACCCAAGGCCGGGGATTATTCATGGAGAACCCATTTAACGGGTTCGTCCGAAGGAAATCCTCCTTCTCCCCCTTATACAGGCCGGACAGGATCGTCACCAGATCTTCGACCAAATCCGGCCCTTTGCGGCCATGACGGGTGGCATCGTCCTCCCCGTTGAAATCCCACATGGGGTGGCCCCTGTATTGTAGTGGCTGCACCCCCCGCATAATGCATGTTGCCGTGACTCCAATCATGGTCAACCCGGCATGGTCCAGTAACCTTATTCGGCCCATCAAATAATGAGCGCTCTTGTCTTCCTCCAGTTGGGGGCTCCGCAGACGCCAGCTAAGGCGTTTCTTCAGAGGAGCATTGCTGAACTCCGGGAGGCCGATCCGAACAGGGTCCGGCAGCGGAGCGTCTTCTATATAAAACCATTCCGAAGGCCAGTCTTCGGACGCCTTCTTAGGGGTTCCGGATGGATATCCGGTCCCGGCAATGCGCCATATTTCGGCGCCGCCCACTTGATATATGGACCCCTCGTGAGAGCGGGGTACAAGGCAGAACAACCTCTTCCACAACGCGAAGTTGGGCTCGTCGCCCAGGAATAGCTCGCAAAGAGCTACGTAACCCGCAATATGCAGGATTGAGGCGGGCGTGAGGTGATGAAGCTGGAGTCCGTAGAACTCCAGGAGCCCGCAGAGGAATGGGTGTACAGGAAATCCGAGCCCCCTTATCAGATAGGGGACGAAGCATACCCGCTCCCCTTTGTTGGGATTTGGGGTAACCTCCGCTTGCTTCCCACCTTTGTAGGTGGCCAGCCCGACTCGAACCGGAACCATGAAGGCCGGAGGGAGATATCCCCCCGCTTGGAGCTTCACCAGCTCGTTGTGCGGAACAGAGCATCTCCTCCAATCTCCTGGCAAAGGGCTGGGAGCGCGAGAAGAGGAGCCGCATTGACGGTCCATGATGGAATGGATTCTTGGTCGAAAGCGCTCCGATGAGTATTTGCGGGAGGAAGATGGTGATTTGGATCTGGATTCTCGCCTCACTTATAGGCAGATTATTCGCACAACTAGGGGGTAAAACATAAAAGACACCCTGGCTTTTCACATTCGCGCGACACGTGGAAGAAGGCCATTATTGGGCGTGGACGCCAAGACGCGCAACATTGATGAGGAAGCCGGACAATGTTCGGCAGGTACGTAGAACTTGAAGGAGAACCCGCCTTGCAACACCGAAGACTACAAACATGCTGGACTTATCGTCATTGAAGCCTGGTTCGGGGGCTACTGAGGGAGTCCCGGATTAGGGGGTGTCCGGATATCCGGACTACCATCATCGGCCAAACTATCATCGGCCGGACTATCATCATAGACCGGACTCCAAGACTATGAAGATAGAAGATTGAAGACTTCGTCCCGTGTCTGGATGGGACTTTCCTTGACGTGGAAGGCAAGCTTGGCAATACGGATATGTAGATCTCCTACCATTGTAACCGACTCTATGTAACCCTAGCCCTCTCCGGTGTCTATATAAACCTGATGGCTCTAGTCCGTAGGACAACAACCATTACAATCATACCATAGGCTAGCTTCTAGGGTTTAGCCTCCTTGATCTCGTGGTAGATCCACTCTTGTAAACATCCACAATATCAATATCAATCAAGCAGGACGTAGGGTTTTACCTCCATCAAGAGGGCCCGAACCTGGGTAAAAGATCGTGTCCCTTGTCTCCTGTTACCATCCGCCTAGACGCATAGTTCGGGACCCCCTACCCGAGATCCGCCGGTTTTGACACCGACAACAGGGTTGCTTGAATCCTCGACATCGTGGTTCATCTGATGAGATCATCGAGGAGTATGTGGGAGCCAACATGGGTATCCAGATCCCGCTGTTGGTTATTGACCGGAGAGCTGTCTCGGTCATGTCTGCATATCTCCCGAACCCGTAGGGTCTACACACTTAAGGTTTGGTGACGCTAGGGTTGTATGAATATGAGTATGCAGCAAACCAAATGTTGTTCGGTGTCCCGGATGAGATCCCGGACGTCACGAGGAGTTCCGGAATGGTCCGAAGGTAAAGAATTATATATAGGAAGTGCTGTTTCGGCCATCGGGAAAGTTTCGGGGTCACCCGGTATTGTACCGGGACCACCGGAAGGGTCCCGGGGGTCCACCGGGTGGGGCCACCTATCCCGGAGGGCCCCGTGGGCTGAAGTGGGAGGGGAACCAGCCCCTAGTGCGCTGGTGCACCCCCCTTGGCCCCCCTGCGCCTAGGGTTGGAAACCCTAGGGTGGGGGGCGCACCACTTGTCTTGGGGGGCACTCCACCCCCCTGGCCGCCGCCCCCCTTGGGAGATTGCATCTCCAGGGCCGGCGCCCCCCTGGGGGCCTATATATAGGAGGGGGGAGGGAGGGCAGCCGCACCCCGAGTCTTGGCGCCTCCCTCCCCCTGCTACACCTTTTCCTCCTCCCGTAGTTGCTGGGCGAAGCCCTGCCGGAGTCCTGCTGCATCCACCACCACGCCGTCGTGCTGCTGGATCTTCATCAACCTCTCCTTCCCCCTTGCTGGATCAAGACGGAGGAGACGTCACGCTGACCGTACGTGTGTTGAACGCGGAGGTGCCATCCGTTCGGCGCTAGGATCTCCGGTGATAGGATCATGACGAGAACGACTACCTCAACCCCGTTCTCTTGAACACTTCCGCACGCGATCTACGAGTGGTATGTAGATGCATCTCTCTCTCTCTCGTTGCTAGATGAACTCATAGATTGATCTTGGTGAACGTAGAAAAAATTCTATTTTATGCAACGTTCCCCAACAGTGCAACCCAGACATTTTGAGTATGTGCTCGCTGACAGAACTATTTTCCTCCATCTTACAACTATAGAACTTGTCGGAGACTTCATATCTCTCGACCCGGGCATGAGCTTGAAAAACCATTTTCAGCTCCTCGAACATGTCATATGCTCCGTGTTGCTCAAAACGCTTTTGAAGCCCTGATTCTAAGCTGTAAAGCATGCCGCACTGAACGAGGGAGTAATCATCAGCACGTGACTGCCAAGCGTTCATAACGTCTTGGTTCTTTGGGATGGGTGCATCACCTAGCGGTCCTTCTAGGACATATGCTTTCTTGGCTGCTATGAGGATGATCCTCAGGTTCCGGACCCAGTCCTAATAGTTGTTGCCATCATCTTTCAGCTTGGTTTTCTCTAGGAACGCGTTGAAGTTCATGTTGACATGAGCGTTGGCCATTTGATCTACAAGACATATTTTGCAAAGATTTTAGACTAAGTTCATGATAATTAAGTTCATCTAATCAAATTATTTAATGAACTCCCACTCATATTGACATCCCTCTAGTCACCTAAGTGTTACATGATCCGAGTCGACTAGGCCGTGTTTGATGATCACGTGAGACGGACTAGTCATCATCGGTGAACATCTCCATGTTGATCATATCTTCCATACGACTCATGTTCGACCTTTCGGTCTCCGTGTTCCGAGGCCATGTCTGTACATGCTAGGCTCGTCAAGTTAACCCTAAGTGTTATGCATGTGTAAAACTGTCTTACACCCATTGTATGTGAACGTAAGGATCTATCACACCCGATCATCACGTGGTGCTTCAAAACGACGAACTTTAGCAATGGTGCACAGTTAGGGGGAACACTTTCTTGAAATTATTATAAGGGATCATCTTATTTACTACCGCCGTTCTAAGTAAACAAGATGCATAAAACATAATAAACATCACATGCAATTATATAAAGTAGTGACATGATATGGCCAATATCATATAGCTCCTTCGATCTCCATCTTTGGGGCTCCATGATCATCTTCGTCACCGGCATGACACCATGATCTCCATCATCATGATCTCCATCATCGTGCCTCCATGAAGTTGCTCGCCAACTATTACTTCTACTACTATAGCTAATGGCTTAGCAATAAAGTAAAGTAATTACATGGCGTTAAATCATTGACACGCATGTCATACAATAATTAAGACAACTCCTATGGCTCCTGCCGGTTGTCATACTCATCGACATGCAAGTCGTGATTCCTATTACAAGAACATGATCTCATACATCACAATATATCATTCATCATTCATCACAACTTCTGGCCATATCACATCACATGGAAATTGCTGCAAAAACAAGTTAGACGTCCTCTAATTGTTGTTGCATCTTTTACGTGGCTACAATTGGGTTCTAGCAAGAACGTTTTCTTACCTACGAATAACCACAACGTGATTTTGTCAACTTCTATTTACCCTTCATAAGGACCCTTTTCATCAAATCCGCTCCAACTAAAGTAGGAGAGACAGACACCCGCTAGCCACCTTATGAAACTAGTGCATGTCAGTTGGTGGAACCTGTCTCACGTAAGCGTACGTGTAAGGTCGGTCCGGGACGCTTCATCCCACAATACCGCTGAAGCAAGAAAATACTAGTAGTGGCAAGCAAGTTGACAAGATCTACGCCCACAACAAATTTGTGTTCTACTCGTGCAATAGAGAACTACGCATAGACCTAGCTCATGATGCCACTGTTGGGGAACGTTGCAGAAAATAAAAATTTTCCTACGGTTTCACCAAGATCCATCTATGAGTACATCTAAGCAACGAGTGATAGGAGTGATGCATCTACATACCACTTGTCGATCGCGTGCGGAAGCGTTCAAGAGAACGGGGTTGAGGTAGTCGTTCTTGTCGTGATCATATCACCGGAGATCCTAGCGCCGAACGGACGGCACCTCCGCGTTCAACACACGTACGGTCAGCGTGACGTCTCCTCCGTCTTGATCCAGCAAGGGGAAAGGAGAGGTTGATGAAGATCCAGCAGCACGACGGCGTGGTGGTGGATGCAGCAGGACTCCGGCAGGGCTTCGCCAAGCAACTCCGGGAGGAGGAAGAGGTGTAGCACGGGGAGGGAGGCGCCAAGACTCAGGGTGCGGCTGCCCTCCC
>NC_041387.1:9096134-9101498 GCF_002162155.2 Triticum dicoccoides
CAAGGGGGGCGGCGTCCAGGGGGGTGGAGTGCCCCCCAAGGCAAGTGGTGCGCCACCCTACCCTAGGGTTTCCAACCCTAGGCGCAGGGGGGCCCAAGGGGGGGGGGTGCACCAGCCCACTAGGGGCTGGTTCCCCTCACACTTCAGCCCACGGGGCCCTCCGGGATAGGTGGCCCCACCCGGTGGTCCCGGTACAATACCGGGTGACCCCGAAACTTTCCCGATGGTCGAAACAGCACTTCCTATATATAATTCTTTACCTCCGGACCATTCTGGAACTCCTCGTGACGTCCGGGATCTCATCCGGGACTCCGAACAACATTAAGTTTGCTGCATACTCATATTCATACAACCCTGGCGTCACCGAACCTTAAGTGTGTAGACCCTAGCATGTACAGACATGGCGTCACCGAGATATGCAGACATGACCGAGACGGCTCTCCGGTCAATAACCAACAGCGGGATCTGGATACCCATGTTGGCTCCCACATACTCCTCGATGATCTCATCGGATGAACCACGATGTCGAGGATTCAATCAACCCCGTATACAATTCCCTTTGTCTGACGGTATGTTACTTGCCCGAGATTCGATCGTCGGTATCCCAATACCTCGTTCAATCTCGTTACCGGCAAGTCACTTTACTCGTACCGTAATGCATGATCCCGTGACTAGACACTTGGTCACTTTGAGCTCATTATGATGATGCACTACCGAGTGGGCCCAGTGATACCTCTCCATAATACGGAGTGACAAATCCCAGTCTCGATCCGTGTCAACCCAACAGACACTTTTGGAGATACCTGTAGTGCACCTTTATAGTCACCCAGTTACGTTGTGACGTTTGGTACACCCAAAGCACTCCTACGGTATCCGGGAGTTACGCGATCTCATGGTCTAAGGAAGAGATACTTGACATTGGAAAAGCTCTAGCAGAACGAACTACACGATCTTGTGCTATGCTTAGGATTGGATCTTGTCCATCACATCATTCTCTTAATGATGTGATCCCGTTATCAACGACATCCAATGTCCATAGTCAGGAAACCATGACTATCTGTTAATCAATGAGCTAGTCAACTAGAGGCTCACTAGGGACATGTTGTGGTCTAAGTATTCACACGTGTATTACGATTTCCGGATAATACAATTATAGCATGAATAAAAGACAACTATCATGAATAAAGAAATATAATAATAATCCTTTTATTATTGCCTCTAGGGCATATTTCCAACACGGACCCTACGTGTTCGAGAACTATATAGACATGACCTAGAACTGTTTCCGGTCAATAACCAATAGCGGAACCTGGATGCTCATATTGGCTCCTACATATTCTACGAAGATCTTTATCGGTCAAACCGCATAACAACATACGTTGTTCCCTTTGTCATCGGTATGTTACTTGCCCGAGATTCGATCGTCGGTATCCAATACCTAGTTCAATCTCGTTACTGGCAAGTCTCTTTACTCGTTTACATAATGCATCATTCCGTAACTAACTCATTAGCTACATTGCTTGCAAGGCTTATAGTGATGTGCATTACCGAGAGGGCCCAGAGATACCTCTCCGACAATCGGAGTGACAAATCCTAATCTCGAAATACGCCAACTCAACATGTACCTACGAAGACACCTGTAGAGCTCCTTTATAATCACCCAGTTACGTTGTGATGTTTGGTAGCACACAAAGTGTTCCTTCGGTAAACGGGAGTTGCATAATCTCATAGTTGTAGGAACTTTGTATAAGTCATGAAGAAAGCAATAGCAACATACTAAACGATCAAGTGCTAGGCTAACGGAATGGGTCAAGTCAATCACATCATTCTCCTAATGATGTGATCCCGTTAATCAAATGACAACACATGTCTATGGTTAGGAAACATAACCATCTTTGATTAATGAGCTAGTCAAGTAGAGGCATACTAGTGACATTATGTTTGTCTAATGTATTCACACATGTATCATGTTTCCGGGTAATACAATTCTAGCATGAATAATAAAAATTTATCATGATATTAGGAAATAAATAATAACTTTATTATTGCCTCTAGGGCATATTTCCTTCAGGGTTTGGCAATCGTGGAAATCACTCCGGGACCCCAAAACTGAGAAGTAGTCCAAGAAATGGGCCAGAATCAGCCCAAACTGTGATTGTTGATGACAGACATGTAAGCGCTCCTTGGTGTTTGACAACCAAGGAAATCGCTTCGGGATCCCAAAACAGTGAGTAATAGGCCATGAAACGGGCCAGAATCGACAAAAACTGCGAGTGTTGATGACCGAAACGTAAACGCAGCCCGGGGTTCGTCAATCGTGGAAATCACTCCGGGACCCCAAAATAGTGAGTAATAGTCCAAGAAACGGGCTAGAATCGGCCAAAACTGCGACTATTGATGGCCGACACGTAGGCAGTTCAAAAACTATGGAAATTGCTTCGGGACCCCCAAACAGTGAATAATAGTCCACGAAACGGGGCAGAATTGGCCAAAACTGTGAGCGTTGATGACTGACACGTAAACACACCTCGGGGATCGTCAATCGTGGAAATCGCCCTGGGACCCCAGAATGGTGAGTAATAATGCAAGAAACCGACAAGAATCGGCCAAAATTGGGAGTGTTGATGACCAACACGTAAACGCACCCCAGGGTTCATCAATCATTGAATCACTCGGGACCCCAAAACAGGGTAATAGTCCAAGAAACACGTAAACTGCGATTGTTGATGACGGACACATAAGCGCACCTTGGGGTTTGACAACCATGGAAATCGCTTTGGGACCCCAAAACGGTGAGTAATAGTCCTCGAAATGGGCCAGAATCGACAAAAACCGCGAGTGTTGATGACCGACACGTAAATGCACCCCGGGGTTCGTCAATCGTGGAAATCACTTCAGGACCCCAAAACTGAGTAGTATTCCAAGAAACGGGCCAGAATCGGCCCTAACTATGAGTCTTGACGACCAGCACGTAAGCACACCTTGGGGTTCAACAACCATAGAAATCGCTGTGGGACCACAAAATGGTGAGTAATAGTCCAGGAAACAAGACAAAATCGGCAAAAAACTGTGAGTGTTGATGACCGACACATAAACGCACCCTAGAGTTCGTCAATCATGGAAATCACTTCGGGACCACAAAACAGTGAGTAATAGTCCAAGAAATGGGCCAGAATCGGCCAAAACTATGCGTGTTGATGACCGACACGTATGCACACCTTGGGGTTCCATAACCATGGAAATCGATTTGGGATCCCAAAACGGTGAGTAATTGTCCACAAAACGGGCCTGAATTGGCCAAAACCGCGAGTGTTGATGACCGACACAGAAATGCACCCGGGGTTCGTTAATCGTGGAAATCACTCTGGTCCTCAAAACAGTGAGTAATAGTCCACAAAATGGGCCAGAATCGGCGAAAACTGTGAGTCTTGATGACCGACACGTAATCGCACCCCAGGGTTCCTTAATCGTGGAATTCGCTCCGGGACCCCAAAACAGTGACTAATAGTCCAAGATAAGGGCCAGAATCAGCCCAAACTATGAGTGTTGATGACCGACACGTAACCGCACCTTGGGGTTTGACAACCATGGAAATTGATTTGGGACCCCAAAACGGTGAGTAATAGTCCACGAAATGGGCAAGAATTGGCCAAAACTGTGATTGTTGATGATGGACACGTAAGCACAACCCGGGGTTTGGCTATCGTGAAAATCACTCTGAGACCCCAAAACTGAGAAATAGTTCAAGGAACAGGCTAGAATCGGCCCGAACTGCGATTGTTGATGACAGGCATGTAATCGCTCCTTGGGGTTCGACAACCATGGAAATCTCTTCGGGATCCCAAAACGGTGAGTAATAAGCCACGAAACAGGCCAGAATCGGCAAAAACCGCGAGTGTTGATTACCGACACGTAAACGCACCCCGGGGTATGTCAATCGTGGAAATCACCCAGGACCCCAAAACAGTGGGTAGTAGTCCAAGAAACGGGCTAGAATTGGCCAAAACTGCAACTGGTAATGGCCGACACGTAGGCGGCTCAAAAACTATGGAAATCGCTTCGGGGCGCCAAAACAATGAATAATAGTCGACGAAATGGGTCAAAATTGGCCAAAATTATGAGTGTTGATGACCGACACGTAAGCGCACCTTGGGGTTCCACAACCATGTAAATCGATTTGGGATCCCAAAACGGTGAGTAATTGTCCACAAAACGGACCAGAATCGGCCAAAACAGTGAGTGTTGATAACCGACATGGGAACGCACCCTGGGGTTCGTTAATCATGGAAATCACTCTGGACCCCAAAACAGTGAGTAATTGTCCACGAAATGGGCCAGAATCGGCCAAAACTGTGAGTGTTGATGACCGACATGTAAACGCACCCCGGGGTTCTTTAATCGTGAAATTCACTTCGGGACCCCAAAACAGTGAGTAATAGTCCAAGAAACGGGCCAGAATCGGCCAAAACTGTGAGTGTTGATGACCGACACGTAAGCACACCTTGGGTTTAAGCTAGTCATAGTGGGAGTAACTTAGCAAGTAACATAGCGCACTCCGAGAAACTTTTGCTTATATGGCATGTAGTTAATGAGAAGTGGTAACATAATATGTTACTGTAACATAGCGCTTTCCGAGATAAGGTGAGTCTACAAGCTAATTAATGAAGTCCTCTATGACACTACTACTATGTTATTTTGCACTATGAAGGTAGTAACTTAGACTAGTGTCATATGCATGACACTAGTATAAGTTACTCCCCACTATGACCAGCCTTAGACAACCATGGATATCGATTTGGGACCCCAAAATGGTGAGTTATACTCCACGAAATGGGGCAGAATTGGCCAAAACTGTGAGTGTTCATGACCGATACGTAAGCGCACCTTGGGTTTCTACAACTACGGAAATCGCTTCGGGACCCCAAAACGGTGAGTAATAGTCCACGAAACTGGTCGGAATCGGCCGAAACAATGAGTGTTGACGTCGGACACATAAATGCTACCCGAGGATCGTCAATCGTGGAAATTAATTTGGGACCCCAAAACGGTGAGTAATAGGCCATGAAACGGGCCATAATCAGCAAAAACCGCGAGTGTTGATGACCGACACGTAAGCGCACCCCGGGGTTCGTCAATCGTGGAAATCACTCTGGGAGCCCAAAACTGTGAGTAATAGTCCAAGAAACGGGCCAGAATCGGCCAAAATTGCGACTGTTGATGGCCGATACGTAGGCGGTTCAAAAACTATTGAAATCGCTTCAGGACCCCAAAACATTGAATAATAGTCCACGAAACAGGTCGGAATTGGCCAACACTGTGAGTGTTGATGATGGACACGTAAACGCACCCCGGGGATTGTCAATA
>NC_041387.1:9101933-9209019 GCF_002162155.2 Triticum dicoccoides
GTAATAGGGCACGAAACGGGCCAGAATCGACAAAAACCGCGAGTGTTGATGACTGAAACATAAACGCAGCCCGGGATTCGTCAACCGTGGAAATCACTTCGGGACCCCAAAACAATGAGTAATAGTCCAAGAAACGGGCTAGAATCGGCCAAAACTACGACTGTTGATGGCCGACACGTAGGCAGTTCAAAAACTATGAAATTGCTTCGGGACCCCAAAACAGTGAATAATAGTCCATGAAACGGGCCAGAATTGGCCAAAACTATGAGTGTTGATGACTGACACGTAAACGCATCCCGGGGATCGTCAATCGTGGAAATCGCCCTGGGACCCCAAAATGGTGAGTAATAATGCACGAAACCGACAATAATCGGCCAAAATTGTGAGTGTTGATGACCAACACGTAAACGCACCCCAGGGTTCATCAATCGTTGAAATCACTCCGGGACCCCAAAACAGGGTAATAGTCCAAGAAAGGGGCTAGAATCGGCCCAAACTGCGATTGTTGATGACGGACACGTAAGTGCACCTTGGGGTTTGACAACCATGGAAATCGCTTTGGGACCCCAAGACGGTGAGTAATAGTCCTTGAAATGGGCCAGAATCGACAAAAACTGCGAGTGTTAATGACCGAGACGTAAATGCACCCCGGGGTTCGTCAATCGTGGAAACCACTTCGGGACCCCAAAACTGAGTAATATTCCAAGAAACGGGCCAGAATCGGCCCTAACTGTGAGTCTTGGCGACCAACACGTAAGCACACCTTGGGGTTCGACAACCATAGAAATTGCTGTGGGACCACAAAACGGTGAGTAATAGTCCAGGAAACAAGACAAAATCGGCCAAAACTGTGAGTGTTGATGACCGACACATAAACGCAACCCAGGGTTCGTCAATCATGGAAATCACTTCGGGACCCCAAAACAGTGAGTAATAGTCCAAGAAATGGCCCAGAATCGGCCAAAACTATGAGTGTTGATGACCGACACGTATGCACACCTTGGGGTTCCATAACCATGGAAATCGATTTGGAATCCCAAAACGGGGAGTAATAGTCCACGAAACGGGCCTGAATTGGCCAAAACTGTGAGTGTTGATGACCGACACGGAAATGCACCCGGGGTTTGTTAATCTTGGAAATCACTCTGGATCTCAAAACAGTGAGTAATAGTCCACGAAATGGGCCAGAATCGGCCAAAATTGTGAGTCTTGATGGCCGACACGTAATTGCACCCCGGGGTTCCTTAATCATGGAATTCGCTCCGGGACCCCCAAACAGTGACTAATAGTCCAAGAAACGGGTCAGAATTGGCCCAAACTATGAGTGTTGATGACCGACACGTAACTGCACCTTGGGGTTCGGCAACCATGGAAATCAATTTGGGACCCCAAGACGGTGAGTAATAGTCCACGAAACGGTCCAGAATCGGCCAAAACTATGATTGTTGATGATCGACACGTAAGCGCACCCCGGGGTTTGGCTATCGTGGAAATCACTCTGAGACCCCAAAACTGAGAAATAGTTCAAGGAACGGGCCAGAATTGGCCCAAACTGCAATTGTTGATGACAGACATGTAATTGCTCCTTGGGGTTTGACAACCATGGAAATTTCTATTTTATGGGATAGCTTGATCTTTGTGGGCAGTGTTATCTGTGCTGAATCTTTTGCCTTGGGTGTTAAATTCACTTCCTTGCATACTGCTAAATCCTGGAATATTTTTAATGTGTATGGCCCATGTGATGGAACCACCAGGGTTGCCTTCACCTCCTGGTTGTTTGATCTTGAAATTCCAGACGATGAGGACTGGTTATTATGTGGTGACTTTAACTACATCAGAGCTCCAGATAATCGTAATAAGCCAGGGGGAATGTGAAAGATATGCTTACCTTCAATGATTTCATCCAATCGCAAGCATTAGTTGAGTTGCCTATCAAAGGGAGGAGGTTCACGTGGAGTAACATGCAAACTGATCCGCTATTGGAACAACTGGATTGGTTCTTCACTTCGGCTAATTGGACCTCCAATTATCCAAATACAACAGTGGCCCCCCTCCCAAAACCTTTCTCGGATCATGTGCCCTGTGTGATTTCCATCGAAACAACAGTGCCTAAAACCAAAATTTTCCGTTTTGAGAATTTTTGTATTTCACACCCAGGTTTCTTTAAGGTGGTTCAATCCACTTGGGACAAAAATTGTTTTGCACATAACTTGGCTGCTCTGCTGTGTAAAAAATTTAAGCATTTGAGGTACGCTCTGAAGAAGTGGAGTAAAAACAGATCTAGGTTGAATCTGTGTATTGATAACTCCAATTGGGCGTTGCTGGAGCTGGATGGAATTGAGGATCTCAGGCCCCTCACAACCCCAGAGAAAATTTTCCGTTCGATTCTAAAAGAACACTTGGTAACTCTCCTGGGATACAAACGGGAATATTGGAAGAAAGGTACACTATGCGCTGGTTTCATTGTGGGGGAGATAACACAAAATTCTTCCATTTAGCTGCGAGCGAACGTTTCTGAAGGAATTCCATTGCCTCTCTCAAACTCTCTGATGGGACTGTTGTCTCCGATCATGTTGGAAAAGCTCAAGAGCTTTATCAGACGTACAAAAACAGACTAGGGTTGACATAACCATATGAGATGAAATTTGATCTTGCTAGGATTATTAAGAGGATTGAAGGGCTTGGGGAACTGAAAAAACCCTTCACTACCGAGGAGATTGACAAGGTGGTCCAAGAGATGTCGTCCGATCGTGCTCCTGGTCCGGATGGATTCAATGGCTGCTTCTTGAAGTCCTGTTGGCACATTATCAAGAAAGACTTCTACAAGCTGTGTGCGGATTTCCATGAAGGAAGACTGGATCTGCAGAGTCTTAACTCTGGGTTTATCACATTGATCCCGAAAACATACTCCCCGAAAACGGCAAATGATTACAGGCCTATCACTCTCCTCAAATGTTGTTTGAAGTTGATAACCAAGTTGTTGGCTAATAGATTGCAAGGTTTAATCCTCAAGATCATCCATAGAAACCAATATGGGTTTCTCAAAGTAGATCGATCCAAGATTGTTTGGCCTGGGCGTTCGAGTACATCCACCAATGCCAAGCCTCTGGACGTGCCTGCTGCCTGCTGAAATTGGACTTTGCCAAGGCGTTTGATACAATTCAACATGAACCTATGATTGAGATAATGAGAAGCATGGGCTTTGATGAGAAATGGATTGGGTGGATTAAATGCATATTCTCGTCGGGCACCTCGTCTGTCCTGCTGAACGGTACCCGAGGAAAGCAATTTCCATGTCAGTGTGGTGTGAGGCAAGGAGATCCACTCTCGCCCCTCATCTTTGTCCTCGCTGCAGATTTGTTGCAGGCAGCGATCAATGAGGCGTCTAGGACTGGGCAGCTACGTATGCCAATTCCATTGCATGATGAAAATTACCCTGTGATTCAATATGCGGATGACACAATTATGGTGTTCCCCGCCTGCCCTACTCAAGCTCTCGTCCTTAAAGGAATTTTGATGGATTATGCAACTTCTGTTGGTCTGAAAATCAACTTCCATAAATCAACCCTAGTCCCAATCAATCTGGGACAGGGGACGGCGTTAGAGTTGGCTGCAATCTTCGGTTGTGTTGTGGGACAAATGCCATTTACTTACCTGGGTCTGCCTATGGGGACGACTCGTCCTTCAGTGACTGATCTGATGCCCATGGTTACAGCAGTGCAGAGGAAAATCCCAGCGGCAGCCTCTTTGCTTTATTATGGATCCAAGCTAACCCTCCTAAACTCTGTTGTTACCTCTCTAGCGATCTATTCTATGTGCTCCATCAAGATAAACCCCAGGATCATTGAGCACTTGGATAAACTTCGTAGATCATGTCTCTGGCTCAAGACATCCGATGATGGCACCAGAGGGAATTCTCTCGCTGCGTGGGATTTGGTCTGTAGACCAAAGAACAAGGGGGGCTAGGGATCATAAACCTGAAAATTCAGAACCAGGGGCTTCTGCTGAAACAACTACACAAATTCTACAACAAACAAGATGTACCATGGGTTCAACTTGTCTCACATTCATATTACGTGGATCGTGTCCCGCATGCGACTGATCCTTGTGGATCATTTTGGTGGAAAGATCTAATGCAACTTTCTGACGTTTACGGAGGGGTTACCAAAGCTTCTGTGGTGGCAGGAGACACTATTCTGTTCGGGAAGGACGAGTGGAATGATTCATTGCTAGAAGAAGCTTTCCCGAGGGCCTTTTCTTTTGCCAGATATCAAGATAAGTCAGTTAAAAATCTGCTGTCTTCAACGAGTCTAAGAAATGTGTTCCACTTGCCTCTATCGATAGAAGCCCGGCTGGAAGTAACTGAGTTGCAACTTGCAGCGGCTGATGTTGCACCGACTGAAGGCATTGACACTTGGAGTTGTGTCTGGGGTGGGGCTGAATTCAAAGCATCCAAATGTTATGAGCACTGCTTCAGAAACATGCAAGTTGATGAGGCCTTTTGTTGGATCTGGAAATCCAAATGCACAATGCAATGGAAGATGTTTGCCTGGTTGCTGCTGGCTGACCGCCTAAACACAAGAAATATGTTGAGAAGAAGGCATTACAAGATACAAGATGATAACTACACTTGCTTGTTATGCCAAAACCCACCTGAGGAGGATGTGGAACATCTATTCTTCAACTGCCCCTTCAGCCGAAGATGCTGGGATAGCATAGGGGTACATTGGCCGATGGCTGATGGCAGGCTAGAATTGTTGCACGCTGGCAAAATCTCTTGGCGTGGGCCAATGTTTATGGAGGTGTTCACTGTGGCGACCTGGGGGATCTGGAAGGAAAGAAATGACAAGCATTTTAGAGGGGTTCAGCCAACTCTGAGATGCTGGAAGATTAGGTTCAAAAAAGACTTTGCTATGTTGGTCCATAGGGCCAAGCCAGAGTTGGCCACGTTCATATTATCTCTAGTTGCTGCTTTGTAAGAGCTGTGCTCCCTTGTAATCTCTAAACCCCCACATTCATATGTAGTTCCTGTATGTAGGCTAACTGGACTGTACTGAGACTGTACTAACCCTCTTAACTAATTAATTTAAAGTCAGTGGGATCCTCGCCCACTGTCATCAGTTCTACAAAAATCATGGAAATCTCTTCGGGATCCCAAAACAGTGAGTAATAGGCCACGAAATGGGCCAGAATCGGCAAAAACCGCGAGTGTTGATGACCAACACGTAAACGCACCCCGGGGTTCGTTAATCGTGGAAATCACCCAGGACCCCAAAACAGTGGGTAGTAGTCCAAGAAACGGGCCAGAATCGGCCAAAACCGCGACTGTTAATGGCCGACACATAGGCGGCTCAAAAACTATGGAAATCGCTTCGGGGCCCCAAAACAATGAATAATAGTCGACGAAACGGGTCAGAATTGGCCAAAATTATGAGTGTTGATGACCGACATGTAAGCGCACCTCGGGGTTCCACAACCATGGAAATCGATTTGGGATCCCAAAACGGTGAGTAATTGTCCACGAAACGGGCCAGAATCAGCCAAAATAGTGAGTGTTGATGACCGACAGGGGAACGCACCCTGGGGTTCGTTAATCGTGGAAATAACTCTAGACCCCAAAACAGTGAGTAATAGTCCACGAAATGGGCCAGAATCGGCCAAAACTATGAGTGTTGATGACCGACATGTAAACGCACCCCGGGGTTCTTTAATCGTGAAATTCACTCCGGGACCCCCAAACCGTGAGTAATAGTCCAAGAAACGGGCCAGAATCAGCCGAAACTGTGAGTGTTGATGACCGACATGTAAGCACACCTTGGGGTTAGACAACCATGGATATCGATTTGGGACCCCAAAATGGTGAGTTATACTCCACGAAACGGGGCAGAATTGGCCAAAACTGTGAGTGTTCATGACCAATACGTAAGCGCACCTTAGGATTCTACAACTATGGAAATCGCTTCGGGACCCCAAAACGGCGAGTAATAGTCCACGAAACGGGTCAGAATCGGCCGAAACTATGAATGTTGATGTCGGACACATAAATGCAACCCGGGGATCGTCAATCGTGGAAATCAATTTGGGACCCCAAAACGGTGAGTAATAGTCCACGAAACGGGCCAGAATCGGCCAAAACTGTGATTGTTTATGACCGATACATAAGCGCACCCTGGGGTTTGGCAATCGTGGAAATCACTCCGGGACCCCAAAACTGAGAAATAGTCCAAGAAACGGGCGAGAATCGGCCCAAACTACAATTGTGGATGATAGACATATAAGCGCTCCTTGGGGTTTGACAACCATGGAAATCGCTTCGGGATCCCAAAACGGTGAGTAATAGGCCACGAAACGGGCCATAATCAGCAAAAATTGCGAGTGTTGATGACCGACACGTAAGCGTACCCCGAGGTTCATCAATCGTGGAAATCACTCCGGGAGCCCAAAACTGTGAGTAATAGTCCAAGAAACGGGCCAGAATCAGCCAAAATTGCGACTGTTGATGGCTGACACGTAGGCCGTTCAAAAACTATGGAAATCGCTTTGGGACCCCAAAGCATTGAATAATAGTCCACGAAATGGGTCGGAATTGGCCAACACTGTGAGTGTTGATGATGGACACATAAACGCACCCCGGGGATTTTCAATCATGGAAATCACCCTGGGACCCGAAAACGGTGAGTAATAGGCCACGAAACGGGCCAGAATTGACAAAAACCGCGAGTGTTGATGACCGATACGTAAACGCAGCCCGGGGTTTGTTTGTCGTGGTAATCACCCCGGGACCCCAAAACAGTGAGTAATAGTCCAAGAAACGGCTAGAATCGGCCAAAACCGCGACTGTTGATGGCCGACACGTAGGCAATTCAAAAACTATGAAAATTGCTTCGGGACCCCAAAACAGTGAATAATAGTCCACAAAACGGGCCAGAATTGGCCAAAACTGTGAGTGTTGATGACTGACACATAAACGCACCCCGGGGATCGTCAATCCTGGAAATCGCCCTGGGACCCCAAAATTGGCCAAAATTGGGACCCCAGGGTTCATCAATTGTTGAAATTACTCCGGGACCCCAAAACAGGGTAATAGTCCAAGAAACGGGCAAGAATCAGCCCAAACTGTGATTGTTGATGACGGACACATAAACACACCCCGGGGTTCTTTAGTCGTGAAATTCACTCCAGGACCCCAAAACAGTGAGTAATAGTCCAAGAAACGGGCCAGAATCGGCCGAAACTATGAGTGTTGATGACCGACACGTAAGCATACCTTGGGGTTAGACAACCATGGATATCGATTTGGGACCCCAAAATGGTGAGTTATACTCCACAAAACGGGGTAGAATTGGCCAAAACTGTGAGTGTTCATGACCGATACGTAAGCGCACCTTGGGTTTCTACAACTATGGAAATCGCTTCGGGACCCCAAAACGGCGAGTAATAGTCCACGAAATGGGTCAGAATCGGCCGAAACTATGAATGTTGATGTCGGACACATAAATGCAACCCGGGGATCGTCAATCGTGGAAATTAATTTGGGACCCCAAAACGGTGAGTAACAGTCCACGAAACGGGCCAGAATCGGCCAAAACTGTGATTGTTGATGACCGACACATAAGCGCACCCTGGGGTTTGGCAATCGTGGAAATCACTCCGGGACCCCAAAACTGAGAAATAGTCCAAGAAACAGACGAGAATCGGCCCAAACTTTGAGTCTTGAAGACCAACACGTAAGCACACCGTGGGGTTCGACAACCATAAAGATCGCTGTGGGACCACAAAACGGTGAGTAATAGTCCAGGAAACAAGACAGAATCGGCCAAAACTATGAGTGTTGATGATTGACACATAAACGCACCCCAGGGTTCGTCAATCATGGAAATCACTCCAGGACCCCCAAAAAGTGAGTAATAGTTCAAGAAACGGGCCAGAATCGGCCCAAACTATGAATATTGATGACCGACACGTAAGCGCACCTTGGGGTTCCATAACCATGGAAATCGATTTGGGACCTCAAAACAATGAGTAATAGCCCACGAAATGGGCCAGAATCGGCCAAAACTGTGCGTCTTGATGACCGACACCTAAACGCACCCCAGTGTTCATTAATCGTGGAATTCGCTCTGGGACCCCAAAACAGTGACTAATAGTCCAGGAAACGGGCCAGAATCGGCCCAAACTATGAGTGTTGATGACCAACATGTACGCGGACCTTGGGGTTGGACAACCATGAAAATCGATTTGGGACCCCAAAACGGTGAGTAATAGACCACGAAATGGGCCAGAATCGGCCAAAACTGTGATTGTTGATGACCGACACGTAAGTGCACCCCGGGATTCGGCAATTGTGGAAATCACTCTGGGGCCCCAAAACTGAGAAATAGTTCAAGAAACGGGCCAGAATCGGCCCAAACTACGATTGTTGATGACATACATATAAGCGCTTGTCGGTGTCAAAACCAGCGGATCTCCGGTAGGGGGTCCCGAACTGTGCGTCTAGGCCGATGGTAACAGGAGACAAGGGACACGATGTTTTTACCCAGGTTCGGGCCCTCTTGGTGGAGGTAAAGCCCTACTCCTTCTTGATTAATATTGATGATATGGGTAGTACAAGAGTTGATCTACCACGAGATCAGAGAGGCTAAACCCTAGAAGCTAGCCTATGGTATGATGGTTGTTCGTCCTACGGACTAAAACTCTCCGCTTTATATAGACACCAGAGAGGGCTAGGGTTACACAGAGTCGGTTACAATGGGAGGAGATCTTCATATCGTATCGCCAAGCTTGCCTTCCACGCCAAGGAAAGTCCCATCCAAACACGGGACGAAGTCTTCCGTCTTGTATCTTCATAGTCCGGGAGTCCAGCCAAAGGTCGTAGTCCGGCCATCCGGACACCCCCTAATCCAGGACTCCCTCAGTAGCCCCTGAACCAGGCTTCAATGATGACGAGTCCGGCACGCAAATTGTCTTCGGCATTGCAAGGCGGGTTCCTCCTCTGAATACTTCATAGAAGATGTTGACCACAAGGATAGTGTCGGGCTCTCCAAAATAAGTTCGACATAACACCGTAGAGAGAATAATATCCGCACCAATCTAATCTGCTGACGTATTCCGCAGCATGACATCACACCACGGCCAAGCCTTTATTCGAATCATTTTACTGTTCCACCTCAGCACATTTAGCGAGGCGGTTTCCTTGGCACGTCTTGTCAAAGCAGAGATCGTGTCCTCTTATTCCGGGATTCTCATCAATACGTGCGTGGGTAACCCAACGGCGTCATTAACCGCGACGCTTGGGAGATAAGCAAGTTTTATTAGGCTGGTGGGGGCTTGTAGTTTCGGCTGCCCATATAAGGGGATAAGGATCCACCCTTTCCATTTACGCCTTCTTCCTCCTTTGCTTATCCATACCTGGGCACTCGAGCTCCAACACCCAAGTCCGCACTTCCCATCTCAACCTTCTCCAATCATGTCCGGAGCGGGAGGTAGATGGATGGCCTCCTCCGTCATGGAGGGGCAAATCAAAAAGTTGAGGAAGGCCGGATACTTGTCTGACGACATCACGCACCAGCTTCCAGATGAGGGGCAACTCATCCCCACCCCTAGGCCCCATTAAAGGGTTGTATTTCTCCCCCATTTCCTCCACGGATTGGGCTTTCCTCTTCACCCGTTCGTCCGGGGGCTCATGTTCTACTATGGCCTGGACTTCCACGATCTGGCCCCAAACTTCATCCTCAACATCTTGACATTCATCGTCGTGTGCGAGGCCTTCCTCTGCATCCAGCCCCACTTCGGCTTATGGCTGAAGACTTTTATTGTCAAGCCGAAGGTAGTGGGCGGCCCCCAAGAGGAGTGCGGAGGTGCCATGGTGGGCCGGATGGCCAACGTCCTTTGGCTCGAGGGCTCCTTTGTGGAGACAATAAAAGGGTGGTAATCGGGGTGGTTCTACATCACCGAGCCGCGCAACCCCAAATGGGCGGCGGCCCCCGAATTCTGATCTGGCTTTCCCACACGGCTCACTTCCTGGAAAGAGACGGGCCTAACGTGGGTAGATTCGGAAGAGCTGACCGGACTTCAAACCTGCGTCCAAAAGCTAGTGAACAAGAATCTCAAGCTCGTCAACGTAGTCCAGGTCATGCTTATCCGCCGGATCCTCCCATGCCAACGACGGGCCTTCAAATTGTGGGAGTTTGATCCGGCACAGCACCAAACCTTGAACATGCTCTTCGACACTACGTACGAAGATGCCTGGAAGGTGCTGTTTAAGGGCGCCGAGGCCCCCGCCTCCGCTACCGAAGATCGCGGATTTAGCTCACGGTGTCAGGCCAACGAGGTAAGCTATTCTACCCTTTACGAGACTCTTGTCTTTCATAGTCTGACTCTATGCGGGAACTAAACTCCCTTACCTTTGACAGGACTGGCTGAAGAAGTCCGGGCAGGTTAACTGTCCAGCTCCCTTACCAGAAGACCCAGCGGACGCCCGATTGACGGGGCTGCTGGTTCCGGCACCTCACGTGGTGCCGGAGAAGAAGGCCAAGAAGAAGGCCACGGGGACTCGAAAGATCTCCCGGCGCCTGGTGGTGTCGGATTCATCACCCGACAACCCCGAAGCACCCTCCTCCTCTGAGGACGAGGAGGAGGAAGAAGAAGAAGCCTCTCCCCCTCCAACGGGGGGAGGAAAGAAAAGGAAGGCCGCCCCAACTGGGGACGCCGGAGGGTCCAAGAAGGGGAGGACCCTTCTACCGGACTACGCCTCCGATGCCGAAGACGGCGGGGAGGAATGGCCATCCAGGGTCAAGCCCCTGGCAAAATCATAAGTGTCCGGATACCTGAATAACTTATGGCGCTCCTCTATTATTCGGTACTTTCTGACGCCGAATTCAATCATGTAGTCCGCCCAAGGCTCAGCTCGGCAATTCATCGATCGGATCCCTGGATTCGTCGGATGTGAATAGTGCTTCACTTCCGACGACTTCCTCCCCGCTCCCTGCGGACGATGCCGAGGTGGAGTCCCAAAAGGGACTAAACCAGGAGGAGGTGGTCCTGGAGGCACCGCAAGGCAACCTCATGGACTCCAGGCCCAAAGGGGGTAAAGCCCCAGAGGGATCTAAGGCCGGCCCTGGGCCGGACACTACTCCGGAACCATCAACGGTTCCAGAGACCGGTAGGCGGCGCCTTCACAAGAAGGGCACGCCTATGACGCCGGCGGCCTCCGTCCAACCGGAGGCACCGGACAATTTGCTGGAGGCGCTTAACGGCGCCTCCATTGACGAGGAACACCACACTGTTATGAGTGCAGTGATCAAGAGGGTTCAGTCTGCCAAGAGCGGGCTGACAGAAGCCTATACAAGCCTGTTAACAGGCTTTGAGGTATGTATTTCAAAACATATAAAAATGTTACCGCATAGACAGTAGCCCTTGATGCTCAGTTTGGCGTTCGGAAAGAAAAGCCGAGCTGAGGATCTAAAAAGATATAAAAAGATATACGCAGGAGTCTAACATAAATATGTCAATATGGGAATGCAGGCTGCAATGCTGACCTCTGCCGTACTGACTGCGGAGGTCAATGCATTGAAGGAGAGCCTCGAGCGGTCCGAGAACGAGCTCGGCCGTGCCAAGAAGCAGCTCGAGGACAAGGACGGTATGTAATACCGCATGTAAATGTATATAGAAATACCTGGTTGCAAATAATGACAGGACCAACGTTAATGTTGCAGGGGCCACGACCGAGGTGGCGACCCTGAAGGAGGCGGTGTCGAAGGCCGAAAACAGTGCGGCCTTGGAGCGCACCGAGCGAGAGAAGCAGGAGGCGCGGGTGGCAGAGGTGCGGCAAGAGCTCCAGGCTCTCGTGAAAAAACACGAGAGTTTGGAGCGTGACTCGAAGACTCGAGAGTCCGAGCTCGCCTTGGCTCTTGAGAGTGCCAAAACCGCTAAGGCCGAAGCCCAGAAGGCCCTCCAGGAGATCGAGGAGATAAAGAAAATAGCGGCGGGTAAGGCATTCTTTATGCAAAGCAAGCATGTAAAAGTGAATTATCTATTACTTACCCGAATCCGGAGCTCTCCAGGAGCGTTGGCCGATCTGCCCCGTAGTGTGTCTGATGCTGCCGCTTTCTACCGAGCCGAGGAGGGGAGCTCGACGAAAAAGGTGTTCTGGTCTCAATATGCTGAGGCCGGACAGCCGGTGCCCCTGAGCGACCAGCTGAAGCAGCTGGTCGAGCTCCACAAGGTGGTCGAACAGGCCATGAAGGGTCTCATAGTTCGGCTGTGGCCTAGAGAAGCCATGCCTGGGAATTACTTCGGTCTGGTGCGGCGGATGGTGGACGCTTGTCCATGGATTGAAGTCATCAAGTGCTCCGTCTGTATTGAAGGTGCCCTTCGGGCCCTCACCCGTGCTAAAGTGCACTGGGGCAAGCTGGACGCTGAGAAGCTATTGACGGACGCGCCACCGCCGGGCAAGGAGTATCGCACGCCCGAGATATATTATAAGGGCGTCCTGAAGGGTGCCCGCCTTATAGCGGGTGAATGCTCCAAAGATGTAATTTTTGAGTAGACTCGCATCTGTTATCCTGTACGCTGAAAACTTTGTTCATATGCGCTAAGCAACGCTTGTTAATTTAAAATATTACCTTCTGTACGGCCGTTTATTAAACCTGAGAGATGCAAGTCGTCGGCTTCTACCCCATGCCACGAGTTCTGGGGTGTTCGGGATAAACCTGAGCGCTCTTGTTCCCATTCTTGGGTCCATCTAGGGAGGCACTCAGCACAACGAACAAGGCCATCAGACTTATAATGCTTTATCACTCTCACTTAGCCATAGAATTCTATAATTTTAAATTTCAGCGAAGCCCCTAGTATTCGGAAGACCAAGTTCGGGGCGCTATCCACGCCTAGGCCAGATAAATCCGGCTCCTCGCTCTAAGCGGCATAAGTCTTTAGGGACTCAAAAAACCTCGCGAACAGCGACCGGTCTCTCGCACTATCATGACGGTCAGTTTTAGCTTTCTCTACTGAGGTGTTAACCCAGCTCAACTAGGGCACAATCGCAGTAGTTCTCCCAGCGCTACCTTAGCCAACATTGCGGAACATAAGGTACCAAAACATGGGAGCCGGGCAAACCCAACTATTGACCCAAGACATGATTCGGAGCCGATGCATATAGTGCTATAAGTTCGGGGTGCCGCACTCATGAGAGTGTTCGGTCTTCTCACACCATGTTATGGGGTGCTTAAGCCCCTAGTGTATTGGTCGTACCAAAGTGTATGGTTGCATAATGTCATGACTGAACATATTTGTATAAAAATAGATGAATACAATAATAGATAAGAGCTATGTATTGTTTATTAAAAAGGGCTGCTATGAAAGCAGAACGATACAAATTAGTGCGATAAGCAAGGGGCAAGCTGCGTGAATTTAAGTAAAACGGGTATTTAGCTCGTTATAGAGACCACCTGGACATTTTGACATGGCTTGTTCTCTCCCTGGCTGTTCAATCGTGTGTTCGGCGAGTGTATTGCCGTACAGGCCTTCCGAATAGTTGGGTCCTGAAAGTATATAAAAAAAAGGAAACGGCAGAATAGGGAGCCCCTAAGTGCGGTTGAGCCGCATTCTGGGCGTGCCGTAGTTGTGCCCCTCCCCTTATGCCCATGGTATTTTCAAAGCCTAATTATGTACGCGTGGTACCGATATCACCAACTGGCGAGGGCTGGGGTTGGGGCCGCACTGCTAAGCTTGCTTGGAACGTGCCAACCGGCTTTGTTGTAGGTTGCTTCGGGCGCGCTTGACGTTGTCCGGATGTTTAACACTTGGATTGGTGAGTTGCCTTGAGAGGCTTCTCTGTACTTCCGCCGCCAGGGCCACTGTGTGCTCCTCCGTTCGGAGAGAGTGTTCGGTGTTTCCATTTACCGTAATGACTCCGCGAGGACCTGGCATCTTGAGCTTGAGATATGCCTAGTGCGGCACCGCATTGAATTTTGCGAATGCGGTTCGTCCGAGCATGGCGTGATAGCCACTGCGGAATGGGACTATGTCGAAGATTAACTCTTCACTTCGGAAATTATCCGGGGATCCGAAGACCACTTCAAGTGTAACCGAGCCTATACAACTGGCTTCTACACCTGGTATGACGCCTTTAAAGGTTGTCTTTGTGGGTTTAATCCTTGACGGATCTATACCCATTTTTCGCACTGTATCCTGATAAAGCAGGTTCAAGCTGCTGCCGCCGTCCATGAGGACTCCAGTGAGGTGAAATCCGTCAATGATTGGGTCTAGTACCAATGCGGCGAATCCGCCGTGACGGATGCCAGTGGGGTGGTCTCTTCGATCAAAAGTGATCGGGCAGGAGGACCATGGGTTGAACTTTGGGGCGACTGGCTCCAATGCATAGACGTCCTTGAGAGCATGCTTCCGCTCCCTTTTGGGGATGTGGGTTGCGTATATCATGTTTACCGTCTGCACTTGCGGGGGGAAGCCCTTCTGTCCTCTGTTGTTCGGCGGCCGGGGCTCCTCCTCGTCATCGCTACGCAGCCCCTTGTCTCTTGTTTCGGCACTTAACTTGCCTGCCTGCTTGAACACCCAACAATCCCTGTTGGTGTGGTTGGCTAGTTGTTCGGTGGTGCCGTGTATCTAGCACGAGCGATCGAGTATCCGGTCTGAACTGGATGGGCCCGGACGGTTTCTTTTGAATGGCTTCTTCCGCTGACCGGGTTTAGAGCCTCTGAATCCGGCATTAACTGCCGTATCCTTAGTATTGTCGCCGTTAATGCGGCGCTTGTGCTTGTTGCGACGTGACCTGCCAGTGTTGTCCTTGGTATCCGAATTGCCAGGGCTCTTGGTTATGTTATTGCTACGGGTTAGCCAGCTGTCTTCTCCCATGCAAAAGTGGGTCATGAGTGTCGTGAGGGCTGCCATAGATTTCGGCTTTTCCTGTCCTAGGTGCCGGGCAAGCCATTCGTCTCGGATGTTGTGCCTGAAGGCTGCAAGGGCCTCAGCGTCCAGACAGTCGACTATTTGATTTTTCTTGGTTAGGAACCATGTCCAGAATTGTTTGGCCGATTCCTCTGGCTGCTGGATTATGTGGCTTAGGTCATCGACGTCTGGTGGTCACACATAAGTGCCCTGGAAGTTGTCGGGGAATGCGGATTCCAGGTCCTCCCAGCAACTAATTGACTCTGCTGGCAGGCTGTTAAGCCAATGCCGAGCTGGTCCTTTAAGCTTGAGCGGGAGGTATTTGATTGCGTGTAGATCATCACCACGGGCCATGTGGATATGAAGGAGATAATCCTCGATCCATACCGCGGGATCTGTTGTGCCATCGTATGATTCGATGTTTACGGGTTTAAAACCCTCGGGGATTTGATGATCCATTACTTCGTCTGTGAAGCATAGTGGGTGTGCGGCGCCCCTGTACTGGGCTATATCGCGACGTAGCTCGGATGAGATTTGTCTGTTGTATTCGGACTGGCCGTATTTATGATATCTGGCGTGACGGTTATCGTCACGTGACATAGGGCGCCCACGCGATCCGTAGATCGATATTGTTTGCCTGGCCTTATCCTCCAATATGTCTCGCAGGTCTGTTGCGTTTCCCCGTTCTCTGGTATTCTTGGAGCGGCGTCGGCGTGCGGCTTGGGTTGAGGGCCGAAAGGCCTCTCTATCGCTGCCACGGGGTGGCTGATCGGGTGCATCGTACGCTGGTGATATAGGTTTAGTTGCTTCCTCCTCTAGTTGGGGTAGCAGCCTGCGCTTTGGGTAACTCTTGGAGGGGCGCTCGAGTTTATACTCTTCGGCAGCCAGGACTTCAGTCCATCTGTCGGCTAGCAAATCTTGGTCAGCTCTAAGCTGCTGCTGTTTTTTCTTGAGGATGCTCGCCGTGGCCATAAGCCTGCGTTTGAAACGCTCTTGTTCGACGGGATCCTCTGGCACGACGAATTCGTCGTCGTCGAGGCTTACCTCGTCTTCAGAGGGAGGCATATAATTGTCGTCCTCGACCTCCCTGTCTGCCGCTCTCTCATGAGGGTTGGCTTCTCCGTCCTCCTACGCTGAATCCTGCTGGAGGGGGTTGTCTTCGGCACTGTCCGGGGTGTTGATGTCTCCGGTGCCGGACTCGCCGTTTTTGCTTTGGTGGGATTTAGAGCGGCGCCGCTGACGTCGGTGCTTGGGTTGCTTCTTGGAGGGGTCGTCCTTCGTTTTTTCATCACCATCCCCTGCTTTGGGGGTGTCCACCATGTATATGTCATATGACGAGGTGGCCTTCCAGTGCCCTATTGGTGCTGGTTCTTGGTCGTCTCCTTCATCGGCGTCCATACCGTCTATGTCTTTGGAGTCGAAGTCGAGCATGTCGGTCAGATCGTCGACAGTGGCTACAAAGTGGGTAGTGGGTGGGTTTCAAATTTCTTTGTCGTCCGCGTCCCAACCACGCTGACCATAGTCCGGCCAGGGCTCTCTTGACAAAGAGAGATACTTTAGTGAATTTAGGATATCGCCAAAGGGCGAGTGCTGAAAGACGTCCGCGGCGGTGAACTCCATGATCGGAGCCCAATTGGGTTCGATCGGAAGGGGTGCGGACTCGGAGTCCGGAACGGAGTCCGGCACGTTGGAGTCACGGGCCTTGCAAAGGACTAGGCTGGTATTCGGCTCTACCGCCGTAGAGACTGCGGCTCCTGGGGTGGCATCCAACCGTCCGTCCCCGACTGGCGCAGCCGGCTCCGAGCTAACGGTCGGAGCGGACACCTGAGCGGCGCTCTGGGCGCTGTCCGGCGGCAGAGCTAGATCATGCCCATCGTGACAGTGCGGCGCGCTCGGCCGTGGCTCGAATCCGTCGAAGATCAAGTCCCCGCGGATGTCGGCCGTGTAGTTTAGGCTTCCAAACCTGACCTGATGGCCAGGGGCATAGCTTTCGATCTCCTCCAGATGGCCAAGCGAATTGGCCCGCAGTGCGAAGCCGCCGAATACGAAGATCTGTCCGGGGAGACAAGTCTCACCCTGGACCGCATCGTAGTTGACGATCGAAGAAGCCATCGAGCCTAAGGGTGATGACACAGAGGAGCTCTCAATGAAAGCACCAATGTCAGTGTCAAAACCGGCGGATCTCGGGTAGGGGGTCCCGAACTGTGCGTCTAGGCGGATGGTAACAGGAGACAAGTGACACGATGTTTTTACCCAGGTTCGGGCCCTCTCGGTGGAGGTAAAACCCTACTCTTGCTTGATTAATATTGATGATATGGGTAGTACAAGAGTTGATCTACCACGAGATCAGAGAGGCTAAACCCAAGAAGCTAGCCTATGGTATGATTGTTGTTCGTCCTACGGACTAAAACTCTCCGATTTATATAGACATCGGAGAGGGCTAAGGTTACACAGAGTCGGTTGCAATGGGAGGAGATCTTCATATCGTATCGCCAAGCTTGCCTTCCACGCCAAGGAAAGTCCCATCCAGACACGGGACGAAGTCTTCAATCTTGTATCTTCATAGTCCGGGAGTCCGGCCAAAGGTCATAGTCCGGCCATCCGGACACTCCCTAATCCAGGACTCCCTCAGCGCTCCTTGGGGTTTGACAACCATGGAAATCGCTTCGGGATCCCAAAACGGTGAGCAATAGGCCACGAAACGGGACAGAATCGGCAAAAACCGCGATTGTTAATGACCGACACATAAACGCACCCTGGGGTTCGTCAATCATGGATATCACTCTAGGACCCCAAAATAGTGACTAATAGTCCAACAAACGGGCCAGAATCGGCCAAAAGTGTGACTATAGATGGCCGACATGTAGGCGGTTCAAAAACTATGGAAATCGCTTCGGGACCCCAAAACAATGAATAATAGTCCAAAAAACGGGTCAAAATTGGCCAAAATAGTGAGTGTTGATGACCGACACGTAAGCGCACATTGGGGTTCCACAACCATGGAAATCGATTTGGGATCCCAAAACGGTGAGTAATTGTCCATGAAACGGGCCAGGATCGGCCAAAACCGTGAGTGTTGATCACCGACACGGGAACGCACCCTGGGGTTCGTTAAACGTGGAAATCACTCTGGACCCCAAAACAGTGAGTAATAGTCCATGAACTGGGCCAGAATCGGCCAAAACTGTAAGTGTTGATGACCGACATGTAAACGCACCCCAGGGTTCTTCAATCGTGAAATTCACTCTGGGTCCCCAAAACAGTGAGTAATAGTCCAAGAAACGGGCCAGAATCAGTCGAAACTCTGAGTTATGATGACCGACACGTAAGCGCACCTTGGGGTTAGACAACCATGGAAATCGATTTGGGACCCCAAAACAGTGAGTAATACTCCACGAAACGGGCCAGAATCGGCCAAAACAATGAGTGTTGATGACCAACACGTAAGCGCACCTTGGGTTTCAACAACTATGGAAATCAATTCGGGACCACAAAACGGCGAGTAATAGTCCATGAAACGGGTCAGAATTGGCCAAAACTATGAGTGTTGACGTCGGACACATAGACGCAACCCAGGGATCGTCAATCGTGGAAATCGCTCTTGGACCACAAACCAGTGAGTAATAGTGCACGAAATGGACCAGAATTGGCCAAATTGTGAGTGCTGATGACCGACACGTAAACGCACCCGGGGTTCGTCAATCATGGAAATCACTTTGGGACCGCAAAACTGAGTAATATTCCAAGAAATGGGCCAGAATCGACAAAAACTGCGAGTCCTGAAGACCAACACGTAAGCACATCTTGGGGTTCGACAACCATAGAAATCGCCGTGGGACCAAAAAACGGTGAGTAATAGTCCAGGAAACAAGACAGAATCGGCCGAAACTGTGAGTGTTGATGACCGACACATAAACGCACCCCAGGGTTCATCAATCATGGAAATCACTCCGGGACCCCAAAATAGTGAGTAATAGTCCAAGAAATGGGACAGAATAGGCCTAAACTATGAGTGTTGATGACCGACACGTAAGCACACCTTGGGGTTCCATAACCATGGAAATCGATTTGGGATCCCAAAACGGTGAGTAATTGTCCATGAAACGGGCCTGAATCGGCCAAAACCGTGAGTGTTGATGACCGAAACAGAAACGCACCCGAGGATCGTTAATCGTGGAAATCACTCTGGACGTCAAAACCGTGAGTAATAGTCCATGAAATGGGCTAGAAACGGCCAAAACTGTGAGTCTTGATGACCAACACGTAACCACACCGCGGGGTTCCTTAATCGTGGAATTCGCTCCGGGACCCCAAAACAGTGACTAATAGTCCAAGAAACGGCACAGAATCGACCCAAACTATGAGTATTGATGACCGGCACATAAGCGCACCTTGGGGTTGGACAACCAGGGAAATCGATTTGGGACCCCAAAACAGTGAGTAATAGTCCACGAAACGGGCCAGAATCGGCCAAAACCGTGATTGCTGATGACCGACACGTAAGCGCGCCCCGGGGTTCGGCAATTGCGGAAATCACTCCGGGGCCCCAAAACTGAGAAATAGTTCAAGAAAAGGACCAGAATCGGCCCAAACCACGATTGTTGATGATAGACGTGTAAGCGCTCCTTGGGGTTTGACAAGCATGGAAATCGCTCCGGTTTCTCAAAACAGTGAGTAATAGGCCACGAAACGGGCCAGAATCGGAAAAATCGCTAGTGTTGATGACCGACACACAAACACACCCCGGGGTTCGTCAATCGTGGATATCACTCCAGGACCCCAAAACAGTACTAATAGTCCAAGAAACGGTCCAGAGTCGGCCAAAACTACGACTGTTGATGGCCGACACGTAGGCGGTTCAAAAACGATGAATAATAGTCCACGAAACGGGTCAGAATTTGCCAAAACTGTGAGTGTTGATGACCGACACGTAAGCGCACCTTGGGGTTCCACAACCATCGAAATCGATTTGGGATCCCAAAACGGTGAGTAATTGTCCATGAAACGGGCCAGAATCGGCCAAAACCATGAGTGCTGATCACCGACACGGGAACGCACCCTGGGTTCGTTAATCGTGGAAATCACTTTGGACCCCAAAACAGTGAGTAATAGTCCATGAAATGGGCCAGAATCGGCCAAAACTGTGAGTCTTGATGACCGACACGTAAACACACCCCGGGGTTCTTCAATCGTGAAATTCACTCTAGGACCCCAAAATAGTGAGTAATAGTCCAAGAAACGGGCCAGAATCGGCCGAAACTGTGAGTGTTGATGACTGACACGCAAGCGCACCTTGGGATTAGACAACCATGGAAATCGATTTGGGACCCGAAAACAGTGAGTAATACTCCACGAAACGGGCCAGAATCGACCAGAACTGTGAGTGTTGATGACCGACACGTAAGTGCACCTTGGGTTTCAACAACTATGGAAATCGCTTCGGGACCCCAAAACGGTGAGTAATAGTCCACGAAACGGGTCAGAATTGCCCAAAACTGTGAGTGTTGACATCAGACACATAAACGCAACCCGGGGATCGTCACTCGTGGAAATCGCTATGGGACCCCAAATCAGTGAGTAATAGTGCACGAAACGGACCAGAATTGGCCAAAATTGTGAGTGTTGTTGACCGACACATAAATGCACCCCAGGGTTCAGCAATCGTGGAAATCACTCCGGGACCCCAAAACTGAGAAGTAGTCCAAGAAACGGGCCAGAATCGGCCCAAACTGCGATTGTTGATGACAGACATGTAAGCACTCCTTAGTGTTTGAGAACCATGGAAATCACTTCAGGATCCCAAAACAGTGACTAATAGGCCACGAAACGGGCCAGAATCGACCCAAACTATGAGTATTGATGACCGGCACATAAGCGCACCTTGGGGTTGGACAACCAGGGAAATCGATTTGGGACCCCAAAACAGTGAGTAATAGTCCACGAAACGGGCCAGAATCGGCCAAAACTGTGATTGCTGATGACCGACACGTAAGCGTGCCCCGGGGTTCGGCAATTGCGGAAATCACTCCGGGGCCCCAAAACTGAGAAATAGTTCAAGAAAAGGACCAGAATCGGCCCAAACCACGATTGTTGATGATAGACGTGTAAGCGCTCCTTGGGGTTTAACAAGCATGGAAATCGCTCCGGTTTCTCAAAACAGTGAGTAATAGGCCACGAAACGGGCCAGAATCGGAAAAATCGCTAGTGTTGATGACCGACACACAAACACACCCCGGGGTTCGTCAATCGTGGATATCACTCCAGGACCCCAAAACAGTACTAATAGTCCAAGAAACGGTCCAGAGTCGGCCAAAACTACGACTGTTGATGGCCGACACGTAGGCGGTTCAAAAACGATGAATAATAGTCCGCGAAACGGGTCAGAATTTGCCAAAACTGTGAGTGTTGATGACCGACACGTAAGCGCACCTTGGGGTTCCACAACCATCGAAATCGATTTGGGATCCCAAAACGGTGAGTAATTGTCCATGAAACGGGCCAGAATCGGCCAAAACCATGAGTGCTGATCACCGACACGGGAACGTACCCTGGGTTCGTTAATCGTGGAAATCACTTTGGTCCCCAAAACAGTGAGTAATAGTCCATGAAATGGGCCAGAATCGGCCAAAACTGTGAGTGTTGATGACCGACACGTAAACACACCCCGGGGTTCTTTAATCGTGAAATTCACTCTAGGACCCCAAAATAGTGAGTAATAGTCCAAGAAACGGGCCAGAATCGGCCGAAACTGTGAGTGTTGATGACTGACACGCAAGCGCACCTTGGGATTAGACAACCATGGAAATCGATTTGGGACCCGAAAACGGTGAGTAATACTCCACGAAACGGGCCAGAATCGACCAGAACTGTGAGTGTTGATGACCGACACGTAAGTGCACCTTGGGTTTCAACAACTATGGAAATCGCTTCGGGACCCCAAAACGGTGAGTAATTGTCCACGAAACGGGTCAGAATTGCCCAAAACTGTGAGTGTTGACATCAGACACATAAACGCAACCCGGGGATCGTCAATCGTGGAAATCGCTATGGGACCCCAAATCAGTGAGTAATAGTGCACGAAACGGACCAGAATTGGCCAAAATTGTGAGTGTTGTTGACCGACACATAAATGCACCCCAGGGTTCAGCAATCGTGGAAATCACTCCGGGACCCCAAAACTGAGAAGTAGTCCAAGAAACGGGCCAGAATCGGCCCAAACTGCGATTGTTGATGACAGACATGTAAGCACTCCTTAGTGTTTGAGAACCATGGAAATCACTTCAGGATCCCAAAACAGTGAGTAATAGGCCACGAAACGGGCCAGAATCGACAAAAACTGCGAGTGTTGATGACCGACACGTAAACGCACCCCGGGGTTCGTCAATCATGGAAATCACACTGGGACCCCAAAACAGTGAGTAATAGTCCAATAAACGGGCTAGAATCGGCCAAAACTGCGACTATTGATGGCCGACACATAAGCAGTTCAAAAACTGTGGAAATTGCTTCGGGACTCGAAAACAGTGAATACTAGAAACAGGTCAGAATTGGCCAAAACTGTGAGTGTTGATGACGGACACGTAAACGCAACCCGGGGATCGTCAATCGTGGAAATCGCCCTGGGGCACCAAAATGGTAAGTAATAATGCACGAAACCGACAAGAATCGGCCAACATTGTGAGTGTTGATGACCGACACATAAACGCACCCTGGGGTTCATCAATCGTTGAAATCACTCCGGGACCCCAAAACAGGGTAATAGTCCAAGAAAAGGGCCAGAATCGGCCCAAACTGCGTTTGTTGATGCCAGACACGTAAGCGCACCTTGGGGTTTGACAACCATGGAAATTGCATTTGGACCTCAAAATGGTGAGTAATAGTCCACAAAATGGGCCAGAATCGACAAAAACCGCGAGTGTTGATGACCGACACGTAAATGCACCCTGGGGTTCGTCAATCGTGGAAATCACTTCGGGACCCCAAAACTGAGTAATATTCCAAGAAACGGGCCATAATCGGCCCTAACTGTGAGTCTTGACGACCAACACGTAAGCACATCTTGGGGTTCGACAACCATAAAAATCGCCGTGGGACCACAAAACGGTGAGTAATAGTCCAGGAAACAAGACAAAATCGGCCAAAACTATGAGTGTTGATGACCGCACATAAACGCACCCCAGGGTTCGTCAATCATGGAAATCACTCCGGGACCCCAAAACAGTGAGTAATAGTCCAAGAAACGGGCCAGAATCGGCCAAAACTATGAGTGTTGATGACCGACACGTAAGCGCACCTTGGGGTTCCATAACCATGGAAATCGATTTGGGATCCCAAAACAGTGAGTAATTGTCCACGAAACGGGCCTAAATCGACCAAAACCATGAGTGTTAATGACCGACACGGGAACACACCCAGGGGTTCGTTAATTGTGGAAATCACCCTAGACCTCAAAAAAGTGAGTAATAGTCCATGAAATGGGCCAGAATCGACCAAAACTGTGAGTCTTGATGACCGACATGTAAACGCACCCCGGGGTTCCTTAATCGTGGAATTCGCTCCGGGACGCCAAAACAGTGACTAATAGTCCAAGAAACGGGCCAGAATCGGCCCAAACTATGAGTGTTGATGACCGACACTTAAGCGCACCTTGGGGTTGGACAACCATGGAAATCGATTTGGGACCCCAAAATGGTGAGTAATAGTCCACGAAACAGGCCAGAATCAGCCAAAACTGTGATTGTTGATGACCGACACGTAAGCATGCCCCGGGGTTCGGCAATTGTGGAAATCACTCCGGGGCCCCAAAACTGAGAAATAGTTCAAGAAACGGGCCAGAATCGGCCCAAACTGCGATTGTTGATGACAGACATGTAAGCGCTCCTTGTGGTTTGACAAGCATGGAAATCGCTCCGGTTTCCCAAAACGGTGAGTAATAGGCCACGAAACGGGCCAGAATCGGCAAAAACCGCGAGTGTTGATGACCGACACATAAACGCACCCCGGGGTTCGTGAATCATGGATATCACTCCGGGACCCCAAAACAGTGACTAGTAGTCTAAGAAACGGGCCAGAATCGGCCAAAACTGCGACTGTTGATGGCCGACACGTAGGCGGTTCAAAAACTATGGAAATCGCTTCGGGACCCCAAAACGATGAATAATAGTCCACGAAACGGGTCAGAATTGGCCAAAACTGTGAGTGTTGATGACCGACACGTAAGCGCACCTTGGGGTTCCACAACCATGGAAATCGATTTGGGATCCCAAAACGGTGAGTAATTGTCCATGAAACGGGCCAGAATCGGCCAAAACCGTGAGTGTTGATCACCAACACGGGAATGCACCCTGGGGTTCGTTAATCGTGGAAATCACTCTGGACCCCCAAACAGTGAGTAGTAGTCCACGAAATGGGCCAGAATCGGCCAAAACTGTGAGTGTTGATGACCGACACGTAAATGCACCCCGTGGTTCTTTAATCGTGAAATTCACTATGGGAGCCCAAAACAGTTAGTAACAAGATCATGATTGGCGCGTGTTGCTGCGCCCGTCTATTTTTCCAGTAGAATGATAGTATTTTTACAAATATATAGACACGTGAAAACTAAATTCCTATTTCTAGTTAAAGAACGTCTGAATCATCTCTTAGTTTCACGTCTGCCAAGATCTAAGTGCTTTTGCTGGATCCGGGACTAATATCTTATTATCTTAAAAGCATGCATATGAGTGGTAGAGATATTATTTCGCATTTTGCACATACCAGTTTGTTCAATCCAAACATGCAGATAGTCTATATTGTTTGTCATGGTTTACAATTTTCACCAGATCGAGAGAGAGAAGAGACCGCAGAAAAAACAAGTGTTCAAGAATGACAAGGTGCCGACCTCATCAGCGCCAAAATATTTAATCTAACCCAGACCTAAAACAATTCAATTACACGAAGAAGTAAATATGAAGATGAGAATGAAAGTAGTAATTTGAAGTACAATCAAATGATCATGGCCACAAATCAACCTAAGATAGTGGTAGTCGTACTGATTTCAAGTTGCAATTGTATTGTACCTATCCCATATGATGTTGTTGGGCTAACTCCCGGCACTTTGGCGAACTAAATAACACACTGAACGATGATACAGGTCGCACCGTTCTGGACAATAACATCACCTAAGTTAACAAAGAATGGATGCCATGGCATGAGATGACATAACACTACACTTGGAGCTAGCTTAACGAAACAGAGGAGCCAATTATTTGTGTTTCATATTCTCAAAGCTACTCATCTGGCCAGATTGATTGTATTCAAACCATGTTGAACTCTTCAACAGTTGGTTAATTATCCAGATAAAATGATTGAATCATTTATATCATGTTAAGTGAGAATTGCACCACATCTACCAGAAAAAAATTGCAACCAAAAAATATACAGAAAATGCAACAAAATACTCCTTGTTATAATAATCAAATTATTATCATGCAGAAAACTGAACAGACCCAAAAAGGTGATTATACATATTGTTCGCATTATAGGTAGAGGCTGGGAATTAGTGGATCCTAGTTAATGGAGGACGTTGGCAGGAGAATGCCTCAAGCTGGCAAAACATCAATTGCTACTGTCCTAACCCACCACTACCTGCATTCCTCTCGCCTCTTCGTCCACTCCACTGCGGACAATTTTGTTACTGCATTTGGTAATGGAACCTAGTACGCAAGGAGACAAAATCATTTAAAGAACAGAAACTCACTGATTTGGAGGCTGAAAAGGTGATGATCTGAAGCAATGAACTTTTGTTTTGATTTTGTACAACTTCGTAACATTGATCTTGGACCAGCAGGAACTCTTTTCCAAAACCAATCTAAGTTTAGAACAAAAGTTGATTAGAAATAAACATACACTCTATCTGTAAATAGATATAAGACATTTTAGATCACTACTTTAGTGATCTAAAACGTCTTATATTTGTTTATAGAGGGGGTACTATCTTATTAACAGATTTGATGTTGACCTCTCCTGGCTTATTACATGATCCTAGTTGAGCTCTTATCTCTTACTGTGGCAATGCTCCCTCATGCATCTTCAGTCCTCCAGATTATTGCCCCTATTCACAACAACAATAATTAAGAATACCATGGCATGAATGATACATCTATATTCTGTGCCATAATATCTAAGCAATAGCCATGGCAAATTATACGGTAAAGAATTCCCAAACAAATATATTAGAACCACAGCCTCCAAGAATTTCTCGAGGAAATGAGCAAAAATCAGGATAAAACGTTTGTTCGTGCTAAACAGAAGGATGTGTGTGGCTGTCCACCTGAGAGCACAAAACCTCCTTGTATGTTCCAATTTGTCTCAGGGCAACTTCAAATTTGATCAGCAATTGGAGCAAAGAGGCATTGAGGAAGCTCTCACACTTGGGTAGCGGAACTGGTCTGGAACAAGAACTATGTAGAGGAGAGGAATTATGTGGTGGCTTGATGCCGGCGAGGATGTTGTGGCGGCGCACGCAGCTGCTAATAAAAAGAATCCAGTGACAAACTCCAAAATGAAATCAATCCAGGCATCGAGCACAGCTAGCATGAAAACATCACCTGTACGCACAATTTTTTGGGATGGGAGGATATGTAATTCCTTTGTGCATAAATGAAAATCATACATGGACCAAAAAAGAAATACAGGGAACCCTACATGAATAGTGTCAGGGGAGGAAGAATATATAGATGCACCACTTGCCAGCGGAAGGATTGGCACATCAATCGCCCATGAATGCCCGCTTAGAAACTGAAGTTTGATTGCTAGAAGTTTCTAGCATATAAGGCGTCGGCCAAGCCATCATCACGCGCGCGACGCGTCGCCATTTCCACTTTGCAGGCAAATCAATTGACTGCGCTGATCGGATCGGCTCCCTCGCACGCATCGACTAAACCATGTGTTGCTGGATCAACTCGCGCGCCTTGGCTCCCCGCATCATGTCGACTGTACAATGGAACGACCGAGAATCTCCCTCCCCTCTTCGACTCCCTGAAAAACGAGACCGGATCGACCGAGCAGAGCGAGCCAACGATTGGAGTCGACCTCGCTCGGTTAAATGGGCTGTCTCAACCGGCCCAATTAGCCACATTCCTTGGTTTTGTCTTCCAGAGTAGCAGCCCTTTTAGAACAGTCGGGCCATGACGCTAAAGATGTTGGGCTATCACGCTACAGAACGCCATATGAAGCAGATCTGACGGCCAGGATTGTTCAACTCAAGAAAACGGACGACCACAAAGCCTAATGGTGTGAGAGAGCTCGGATTAGGCTCAGTTTTACTATTCTAAATAGTCCAAGAAACGGGCCAGAATCGGCCGGAACTGTGACTGTTCATGACCGACACGTAAGCGCACCTTGGGATTAGACAACCATGGAAATCGATTTGGGACCCCAAAACGGTGAGTAATACTCCACGAAATGGGCCAGAATCGACCAAAACTGTGAGTGTTGATGACCGACACGTAAGTGCACCTTGGGTTTCAACAACTATGGAAATCGCTTCGGGACCCCAAAACGGTGAGTAATAGTCCACGAAACGGGTAAGAATTGGCCAAAACTGTGAGTGTTGACATCGGACACATAAATGCAACCCGGGGATCGTCAATCGTGGAAATCGTTCTGGGACCCAAAATCAGTGAGTAATAGTGCACGAAACGGACCAGAATTGGCCAAAATTGTGAGTGTTGATGACCGACACATAAATGCACCCCGGGGTTCGACAATCGTGGAAATCACTCCGGGACCCCAAAACTGAGAAGTAGTCCAAGAAACGGGCCAGAATCGGCCCTAACTATGATTGTTGATGACAGACATGTAAGCGCTCCTTGGTGTTTGACAACCATGGAAATCGCTTCGGGATCCCAAAACGGTGAGTAATAGCCCACGAAACGGGCCAGAATCGACAAAAACCATGAGTGTTGATGACCGACACGTAAATGCACCCCGAGGTTCGTCAATCGTGGAAATCACTCCGGGACCCCAAAACAGTGAGTCATAGTCCAAGAAACAGGCCAGAATCGGCCCAAACTATGAGTGTTGATGACCGACACGTAAGCGCGCCTTGGGGTTCCATAACCATGGAAATCGATTTGGGATCCCAAAACAGTGAGTAATTGTCCATGAAACGGGCCTAAATCAGCCAAAACCGTGAGTGTTGATGACTGACACGGAAACACACCCCGGGGTTCGTTAATCGTGGAAATCACTCTGGACCTCAAAACAGTGAGTAATAGTCCATGAAATGGGCCAGAATCGGCCAAAATTGTGAGTCTTGATGACCGACACGTAAACGCACCCCGGGGTTCCTTGATCGTGGAATTCGCTACGGGACCCCAAAACAGTGACTAATATTCCAAGAAACGGGCCAGAATCGGCCCAAACTATGAGTGTTGATGAGCGACACGGAAGCACACCTTGGGGTTCGACAACCATGGAATCACTTTGGGACCCCAAAACAGTGACTAATAGTCCACAAAGTGGGCCAGAATCGGCCAAAACTGTGATTGTTGATGACCGACACGTAAGCGCACCCTGGGGTTCGACAATCGTTTAAATCACTCTGGGATCCCAAAACTGAGGAATAGTTCAAGAAACGGGCCATAATCGGCCAAAACTACGATTATTGATGACAGACATGTAAGCGCTCCTTGGGGTTTGACAACCATGGAAATCGCTTCGGGATCCCAAAACGGTGAGTAATAGGCCACGAAACGGGCCAGAATCGGCAAAAACCGCGAGTGTTGATGACCGACACGGGAACGCACCCTGGGGTTCGTTAATCGTGGAAATCACTCTGGATCCCAAAATAGTGAGTAATAGTCCAAGAAACGGGCCAGAATCGGCCAAAACTGTGAGTGTTGATGACCGACACGTAAGCGCACCTTGGGGTTAGACAACCATGGATATCGATTTGGGACCCCAAAACGGTGAGTAATACTCCACGAAACGGGGCAGATGGCCAAAACTGTGAGTGTTCATGACCGATACGTAAGCGCACCTTGGGTTTCTACAACTATGGAAATCGCTTCGGGACCCCAAAACGGTTAGTAATAGTCCACGAAACGGGTCAGAATCGGCCGAAACTGTGAGTGTTGACGTCGGACACATAAATGCAACCCAGGATCGTCAATCGTGGAAATCGATTTTGTTCCCCAAAACTGAGAAATAGTCCAAGAAACGGGCCAGAATTGGCCTAAACTACGATTGTTGATGATAGACATGTAAGCGCTCCTTGGGGTTTGACAACCATGGAAATCGCTTCCGGATCCCAAAACGGTGAATAATAGGCCACGAAACGGGCCATAATCGGCAAAAACCGCGAGTGTTTATGACCAACACGTAAACGCACCCCAGGGTTTGTCAATCGTGGAAATCTCACCGGGACCCCAAGACAGTGAGTAATTGTCCAAGAAACGGGCCAGAATCGGCCAAAACTGCGACTGTTGATGGCCGACACGTAGGCGGTTCAAAAACTATGGAAATCGCTTCTGGACCCCAAAACATTGAATAATAGTCCACGAAACGGGTCGAAATTGGCCAAAACTATGAGTGTTGATGATGGACACGTAAACGCACCCCGGGGATTGTCAATCATGGAAATCTCCCTAGGACCCTAAAACGGTGAGTTATAGTGGACGAAACGGACCAAAATCGGCCAAAATTGTGAGTGTTGATGACCAACACGTAAACGCACCCCGGGGTTCATCAATCATTGAAATCACTTCGGGACCCCAAAACAGGGTAATAGTCCAAGAAACGGGCAAGAATCGGCCCAAACTGCAATTGTTGATGCCGAACATGTAAGCGCACCTTGGGGTTTGACAACCATGGAAGTCGCTTTGGGACCCCAAAACGGTGAGTAATAGTCCACGAAACGGGCCAGAATCGACAAAAACTGCGAGTGTTGAAGACCGACACGTAAACGCACCCCGTGGTTCGTCAATCGTGGAAATCACTTCGGGACCCCAAAACAGAGTAATATTCCAAGAAACGGGCCAGAATCGGCCCAAACTTTGTGTCTTGACGACCAACCATAGAAATCGCTGTGGGACCACAAAACGGTGAGTAATAGTCTAGGAAACAAGACAGAATCGGCCAAAACTATGAGTGTTGATGATCGACACATAAACGCACCCCAGGGTTCGTCAATCATGGAAATTACTCTGGGACCCCAAAACAATGAGTAATAGTCTAAGAAACGGGCGAGAATTGGCCCAAACTATGAGTGTTGATGACCAACACGTAAGCGCACCTTGGGGTTCCATAACCATGGAAATTGATTTGGGACCTGAAAACAAGGAGTTATAGTCCACAAAATGGGCCAAAATCGGCCAAAACTGTGAGTCTTGATGACCGACACGTAAACGCACCCCGGGGTTCCTTAATCATGAAATTCGCTCTGGGACCCCAAAACAGTGACTAATAGTCCAAGAAATGGGCCAGAATCGGCCAAAACTATTTGTGTTGATGACCGACACGAAAGCGCACCTTAGGGTTGGACAACCATGGAAATCGATTTGGGACCCCAAAATGGTGAGTAATAGACCACGAAACGGGCCATAATTGGCCAAAACTGTGATTGCTGACGACCGACACGTAAGCGCACCCCGGGGTTCGGCAATTATGGAAATCACTCCGGGGCCCCAAAACCGGAAATAGTTCAGGAAACGGGCGAGAATCGGCCCAAACTACGATTGTTGATGATAGACATGTAAGCGCTCCTTGGGGTTGGACAAGCATGGAAATCGCTTCGGGATCCCAAAACGGTGAGTAATAGGCCACGAACTGCAAAAAACCGCGAGTGTTGAAGACCGACACATAAACGCACCCCGGGGTTCTTCAATCGTGGATATTACTCCAGGACGCCAAAACAGTGACTAATAGTCCAAGAAACGGGCCAGAATCGGCCAAAACTATGACTGTGGAAGGCCGACACATAGGCGGATCAAAAACTATGAAAATCGCTTCAGGACCCCAAAACAATGAATAATAGTCCACAAAATGGGCCAGAATTGGTCAAAACTGTGAGTGTTGATAACCGACACGTAAGCGCACATTGGGGTTCCACAACCATGGAAATCGATTTGGGATCCCAAAACGGTGAGTAATTGTCCATGAAACGGGCCAGAATTGGCCAAAACCGTGAGTGTTGATCACCGACATGTAAGCGCACCTTGGGGTTAGACAACCATGGAAATCGATTTGGGACCCCAAAATGATGAGTAATACTCCACGAAACTGGATAGAATCAGCCAAAACTGTGAGTGTTGATGACCAACACGTAAGCGCACCGTGGGTTCCAACAACTATGGAAATCAATTCGGGACCCCAAAATGGTGAGTAATAGTCCATGAAACGGGTCATAATTGGCCAAAACTGTGAGTGTTAATGTCAGACACATAGACGGAACCCAGGGATCGTCAATAGTGGAAATTGCTCTGGGACCCCAAATCAGTGAGTAATAGTGCATGAAACGGACCAGAATTGGCCAAAATTGTGATTTTTGATGACCGACACGTAAACGCACCCCGGGGTTCGCCAATCGTGGAAATCACTTCGGGACCCCAAAACTGAGTAATATTCCAAGAAATGGGCCAGAATCGACCCAAACTGTGAGTCTTTTCGACTAACACGTAAGCACATCTTGGGGTTAGACAACCATAGAAATCGACATGGGACCGCAAAACGGTGAGTAATAGTCCAGGAAACAAGACAGAATCGGCAAAAACTGTGAGTGTGGATGACCGACACATAAACGCACCCAGGGTTCATCAATCATGGAAATCACTCCGAGGCCCCAAAACAGTTAGTAATAGTCCAAGAAACGGGCCAGAATCGGCCCAAACTATGAGTGTTGATGACCGACACGTAACCGCACCTTGAGGTTCCATAACCATGGAAATAAATTTGGGATCCCAAAATGGTGAGTAATTGTCCACGAAACGGGCCTGAATCGGCCAAAACCGTGACTGTTGATGACCGACGAAAACGCACCCGGGGTTCGTTAATCATGGAAATCACTCTAGACGTCAAAACAACGAGTAATAGTCCACGAAATGGTCCAGAATCGGCCAAAACTGTAAGTCTTGATGACCGACACGTAAACGCACCCCGGGGTTCCTTAATCGCGGAATTCGCTCCGGGACCCCAAAACAGTGACTAATAGTCCAAGAAATGGGCCAGAATCGGCCCAAACAATGATTATTGATGACCGAGACATAAGCGCACCTTGGGGTTGGACAACCATGGAAAACGATTTGGGACCCCAAAACGGTGAGTAATAATCCAAGAAACGGGCTAGAATCGGCCAAAACTGTGATTGTTGATGACCGACCCGTAAGCGCACCCCAGGGTTCGGCAATTGTGGAAATCACTCTGGGGCCCCGAAACTGAGAAATAGTTCAAGAAACGGGCCAGAATCGGCGCAAACTACGATTTTTGATGATAGACATGCAAGCGCTCCTTGGGGTTTGACAAGCATGGAAATCGCTTCGGGATCCCAAAACGGTGAGTAATAGGCCACGAAACGGGCCAGAATCGGCAAAAACCGCGAGTGTTGATGACCGACACATAAGCGCACCCCGGGGTTCGTCAATCGTGGATATCACTCCGGGACCCCAAAACAGTGACCATTAGTCCAAGAAATGGGCCAAAATCGGCCAAAATTGCGGCTGTTGATGACCCACACGTAGGCGGTTTAAAAACTATGGAAATCGCTTCAAGACCCCAAAATGATGAATAATAGTCCACGAAACGGGTCCGAATTGGCCAAAACTATGAGTGTTGATGACCGACACGTAAGCGCACCTTGGGGTTCCACAACTATGGAAATCGATTTGGGATCCCAAAACGATGAGTAATTGTCCATGAAACGGGCCAGAATTGGCCAAAACCGTGAGTGTTGATCACCAACACGGGAACGCACCCTGGGGTTCGTTAATCGTGGAAATCACTCTGGACCCGAAAACAGTGAGTAATACACTACAAGAAATATGTCAACCAGTGACCTTCTTTCAATGACCCTGGAAGAATTGGTCATAGATCTATGACCGTTTGAGACCACTTGGTCAAAAGCTGTTCGGAGGGCTCCAAACCCTAAACCATTGCAACCATTTTGGTCAAAAAGGTCGTAATTTCCTTACACGAAATGGTCAAAAAGCAAACAACACTGGTTCGCTGCCTTATTTCTAGTTGTTAACGACCAATATAGATGGTCATAGCCTTGTAAATTGTAGTGGGTTGTGATGACTAGGCGCCATCTCATCAGTTTTGCCTATGTGTCATGTCCATGTGTCAATTTTTGCCCTAGGTTGTGAAGCAACCTATATTTCTGTTATTCCAAAAATTCCCAAAAATTCTCATAAATTGTTTGGATCATGTCTTCATCAAATATGTCAAAAACCTTCCTTGCCTAGTTCAAAAATAATTCAGCAATATTCATTTTCCTATTCTGTTCAGAGCAGCACTTTGTGAAGGAAGTGTTATTTATATATTATTGATTTCCCTAAAATTTGTGAAGACATTCTTCTTAGTATATGATCATCCTCAGCCAAAACTCACGCCCATTGGCCATGTGCATTTCCCGTACCGCTAATCAAACACTTGGCTGCTAATTCATCTTTGAGTATAGTTCGGTCTCCTCATGAGAATCTTATGTTGTAATTTTCTTCCTAGCACCTACCTGGGGAGTGCCCAACCCACTAGACATGCCTAGGCCGCCCAGAACGCATGGCAATGCCACGGTCATGCAGTGACCACGCGGCGGGCATGCGAGCTTGTGCCCTCTAGAGTTGGGGCCCTTGGCCACCGTCCAAACCTCGATGTCTCGCCATCAAACCATGTATTTCTGATTAAATAGATACTTATTTACCGGGAAATAATTTTTGGGAAAAACATAGACCAAACTATGAGGCACTTGCAGTTCAAATTTGACCCGCTTCCTACTGAATCAGCGGGAATTTGTCTTTTTCACCAGAGGTGGATCAAAACTTTTGACACCCAACCATTTTGTCAATTGTGCATTAAATATGTCCTAGTATTTTATAAAATTGATTAGGTCCAATTTTGCAACAAATATATGGTAGGTCCTTCACAAAAAAACTCATTTCAGGCACTCAGAAAATGGAAAATGTATTTTCTGTGAAAAGGAAATGAAAACTCCCTTAGGCAACATTGTTTGAAATTCCAAGATGCACCCTTGTGCACAATATGAGATCATTTGAACAAACTATGCCATGAATGTGGGCATAAGATTGATCATTTGGCTTGAAAGCCATGAATCTTCACGCATGATAGCTCATTTCTGAGAACACTTTTTCAAAATAATTTCCGTATTACAAGTTTATTATTTTTCCTAGAAACTTGGTCACATACAATGACACAATGCGAAGGTTTTCCAATTTTTTGATTTTTTTGAATTTTTTACGTCCGTTTCAAAATGCGGTCAAAATGGCGGGCTTGACCGTTCCTAGCTAGTGGTTGAATCTTGGATTTTTTTGTGTTTATCTGATTAAATAGATACTTATGTACCTATAAATGATTTTTGAAAAAAATTAAGAGCAAACTATGAGGCAGTCGCAGTTCAAATTTGACCGGCTTCCAGCAGAATCGACAGAAAATTGTCTTTTTCACGAGAGGTGGATAAAAGCTTTTGAAACCCAACAATTTGGTCAATTGTGTATTAACTAATATTTTAGAAAATTTATTTGGTACAATTTTGCAACAAATATTTGGTAGGTCCTTCACAAAAAAACTCATTTTGGGCACTCGAAAATGGAAAATGAATTTTTCGTCCAAAGAAAATGAAAACTTCCTTAGGCAACATTATTTGTCATTCCAATATGCACCCTTGTGCATAATATGAGATCATTTGAACAAACTATGTCATGAATGTGGCCATAAGATTGATCATTTGGCTTGAAAGCCATGAATCTTCATATTTGATAACTCGTTTCCAAGAACACTTTTTAAAAATAATTGCCGTATTACAAGTTTATAATTTTTCCTGGTAACTTGGTCACATATAATGATGCAATGCGAAGGTTTTCTAATTTTTTATTTTTTTTGGAATTTTTTATGCCTGTTTGAAAATGCGGTCAAAACGGCGGGAATGACCGTTCCTAGCTAGTGGTTGAATCTTGGATTTTTTTTGGTGTTTCTCTAATTAAATAGATACTTATGTACCTAGAAATGATTTTTTGGAAAAAATAAAGAGCAAACTACGAGGTAGCTACCGTTGAAATTTTACCCGCTTCCAACTGAATCCACGGAAATTTGTCTTTTTCACGAGAGGTGGATCAAAACTTTTTACACCCAACCATTTGGTCAATTGTGCATTAAATATGTCCTAGTATTTTAGAAAATTGACTTGGTACAATTTTGCAACAAATATATGGTAGGTCCTTCACAAAAAAACTCATTCTAGGCACTCGAAAAATGGAAAATGATTTTTTCGTCCAAAGAAAATGAAAACTTCCTTAAGCAACATTGTTTGTCATTCCAATATGCATCCTTGTGCACAATATGAGATCATTTGAACAAACTGTGCCATGAATGTGGCCATAAGATTGAGCATTTGGGTTGAAAGACATTCATCTTCATACTTGATAGCTCATTTCTGAGAACACTTTTTTAAAATAATTGCCGTATTAAAATTTGATAATTTTTGCTGGTAACTTGGTCACATATAATGACACAATGCGAATGTTTTCCAATTTTTTATTTTTTTTATTTTGTATGCCCGTTTCAAAATGCAGCCAAAATAGGGGGCATGACCGTTCCTAGCTAGTGGTTGAATCTTGGAGTTTGTTTGGTGTTTCTCTGATTAAATAGATACTTATGTACCTAGAAATGATTTTTTGGAGAAAATAAAGAGCAAACTACGAGGTAGCTACAGTTCAAATTTGACCTGCTTCCACCTCAATCAGCGGAAATTTGTCTTTTTCACCAGAGGTGGATCAAAACATTTTACACCCAACCATTGGGTCAATTATGCATTAAATATGTCCTAGTATTGTAGAAAATTGATTTGGTCCAATTTTGCAACAAATATATTGTAGGTCCTTCACAAAAACAACTCATTTTGGGCACTCGAAAAAGTGAAAAATTGATTTTTTGTGAAAATAAAATAAAAAATCCCTTTGGCAACATTGTTTGCCATTCCAAGATGCAAACTTGTGCGAAATATGAAATCATTTGAACAAACTATGACGCAGTAGTAATTAAAATGTGACCCGCTTCGTAGTGAATCAACAAAAATCCCACCTAGTATGAAACTACCTCTAGTTATTTGAGGGAACCGTACTTAAACATTGTCATAAAAAGAGAAGGGAACTTACCGCCGGGCGTCGTGGTGCTGCGTTGGATCTCTTCGACGCTGCAATGGAGCTTCGTCGGGCACCATGGTGCCGCGTTGGAGCTTTTAGCACGCCGTTGAGAGCTGTAATGGAGCTTCGTGGGGATGTTATCGGTGCTGCGTTGTAGTTTTTTCATGCTCGATGCTGTCGTGACATATTGATGTGATCAAATGATGGCCAATGCGCAGATCGGGCGGCTAGCTAGGAGGATGATTTCTAGACAAAATCATCTGGCTGACTCATAGTTCTTTGCTTATTGTTAATCGATTAAGACCAATTTACATGGTCATAACATCATCAAAGCCTATACTTCCTTCTGATTGGTCTGTGGACATGTTCACGCGGATCAAGCATCAGAGACCATCGGATACTCACAGATCCAACGGCCCACACCCACCTCACCCTCTCACCCCTCATCCCACCCGCAGTCCAACCACCCAAACCCTAACTCAGATCCCCACCCACTCCAGCCGCCGCTGCCGCCTTCTCCCTCCCAGATCCAATCCAAGTCAGAACCACTCGCCCTCCCGCCCCCGACCTCCATCTCCATTCTTGCGTGCGTCGGCCACCTCCCTCCAGCGGAGCTCGAGCCCTACCCCCCAAGCGCCGCTGCTCCACCCTCTCCCGCGCCCATCCACTACATGCATCGTCGGACTCACCATCCTCCGCTGCATTGTGGAAATGGGCGCGTGTGTGTCCGCCCTCTCGGTGGAGGTAGAGGGGCGCCGGGGCGGTGATGGGGAACAAGATTGCGTCACCAAATCCATCCACCGAATCCTGGAAACCCTAGCAGCGAAATCGACTCAATCAAAAAAGTTCTTCGTCTTTGTCGGTGTCAAAACCGGCGGATCTCGGGTAGGGGCTCCCGAACTGTGCGTCTAGGCGGATGGTAAGGGAGACGATGTTTTACCCAGGTTCGGGCCCTCTTGATGGAGGTAAAACCCTACGTCCTGCTTGATTGATATAGATGATGTGGGTATTACAAGAGTAGATCTACCACGAGATCAAGGAGGCTAAACCCTAGAAGCTAGCCTATGGTATGATTGTTGTTCGTCCTACGGACTAAAACCATCCGGCTTATATAGACACCGGAGAGGGCTAGGGTTACAAAGAGTCGGTTACAATGGTAGGAGATCTACATATCCGTATCGCCAAGCTTGCCTTCCACGCCAAGGAAAGTCCCATCCGGACACGGGACGAAGTCTTCAATCTTGTATCTTCATAGTCTTGGAGTCTAGCTGATGATGATAGTTCGGCTATCCGGACACCCCCTAGTCCAGCACTCCCTCAGTAGCCCCCGAACCAGGCTTCAATGACGACGAGTCCGGCGCGTATATTGTCTTTGGTGTTTGCAAGGCGGGTTCTCCTCCATATTCCATGTGTTTGCCGAATAGTGTCCGGTTTCCTTATAAATGTTGCGCTCCTTGGCTTCTACGTCCAATAATGGCCCTCTTCCACATGTCGTATGAATGCGAAAAGCCGGGGTATTTTTACGTTTTACCCCCTAGCTGCACGGATAAGCTGCCTATAAGAGAGGCGAGGATCCAGATCCGAATCACACCATCCTCCTTCCGCAAGTACTCATCAAAGCGCATCTGACAAAAATCCATTCCAACATGGACAGTTGACGCAGCTCCTCCTCTCGCGCTCCCAGTCCTCAGTCAGGAGATTGGAGGAGATGTTCAGTCCCGCAGAGCGAGTTAGTGATGCTCCAAGCAGAGGGATACCTTCCCCCAGCCTTTATGGTTCTGGTTTGAGCCGGACTGGTCACCTACAAGGGTTGGAAGCAGGCGGAGAGCGTCCCCAATCCCTCCAAAGGAGAGCGGGTATGCTTCGTCCCCTACCTAATAAGGGGACTCAGATTTCCCATACATCCGTTTCTTCGGGGGCTCCTGGAGTTCTATGGATTCCAACTTCACCACCTCACACCTGCCTCCATCTTGCACATCGCGGGCTTTGTAGATCTTTGCGAGCTGTTCTTGGGCATCGAGCCCCATTTTGCATTGTGGAAGAGATTGTTTTGCCTCGTACCCTGTTCTCACGAGGGGTCGATATATCAAGTGGGCGGACCCGAAATATGGCGCATCGCCGGGACCGGATATCTATCCGGAACCCCGAAGAAGGCGTCCGAAGACTAGCCTTCAGAATGGTTCTATATGGAAGACACCCTGCTGCCGGATCCAGTTCGGATCAGCCTCCCGGAGTTTAGTAACGCTCCTCTGAAGAAACGCCTGAGTAGGCACCCGCGGAGCCCTCAACGGGAAGATGATAGGAGCGTCCAATATCTGATGGGCCGGATAAGGTTACTGGCCCATTCCAGATTGACCATGATTGGAGTCATGGCCACATGCATTATGCGAGGGGTGCAGCCGCTCCAATATAGGGGCCACCCCATGTGGGATTTCAACGGGGAGAATGACGACACCCGTCATGGTCGCAAGGGGCCGGGATCGACCGCCGATCTGGTGAAGATCCTGCCCGGCTTGTATAAGGGGGAGAAGGAGGACTTCCTCCGCACGAGTCCATTGAATGGATTCTCCATGAATAACCCTCGGAGGTGGGTAAGCGGATGTTTATATATCCGATCCGTGCTTTCAAAGATAAGTGTCTTACTTTATGATTTCAATGCAGGAACTGCGCCGGGATGTGGAGGGCATACAAAGCCCGACTCCACAACCCGAGGATCCGGGAAGATCCCTTGATCCGGCCTCCGGAGTGGATCCGGACATAGAGGTGGAGCTGATTTATGGGGTGTTCCACCAACTCAGCATAGACAATGCTCTAGTCGCCATTACGGCTGACTACCTCGGTTTATCTCCGGCTTCCCAGGTGAGTACGACCGAAGTCCTGACACCATTACTTTTTTAATGCTTATTTCTGACCACCGTATACCAATGGTGCTTCACAGGAGGTGCCTTTGCGGCGGGAAGCCGAGCCCGCGGCGACTGACCAACCAGGGTCAGTGCGGACCAGCAGGCGGAAGAGGAGTGCGGCGCGAATCGAAACGTCGCCTTAAAGGTATGACGCACCATTATCTTTAAGGGAAAGACTCCTGGGTGGTATATTAATGCTCATGATTCTTCCAGGAGAAAGAGCGCTCGCCGGACTGTGCCCGGAGAGGTTGCCAACCAAGCCTCCGCCAGCCAGGTTCTAACACCTGGTCCGGAGGGGGAGGCGAGTGCAAGGTGCGAGCCGGATGCTCCTCCAACGGAGGATGCCGACAGGCTGTCCGCCACCAGGTCTGAGGTGGAGAGCGCCATGAATCACAGGCGCCGTCGGACAGTTCTTCGTGACGCGTGTTTCTCCCCAGAGGCGTTGAATGCCTTTAATGCGGGAGACGCGCACCTCCGTGCTGCTCAAGATGGTTTAACCAGAGCCATGGAGCAGTATGTGAAAGACATACGGGTTAGGAATTTTAATAGTTATATATGCCAGTAGCCCCCGAGACTTAAAATAGTTAAACTAACTAATTTAAGGATCATTTGTTATGCAGGATCTTATGGAGAAGAATACCCACCTGTCCCAGGAGCTTCAAGAATGCAAGGACCAACTTGAGGCCGCACTAGCCGCCGCCGGGGGAGCCATAGAGACCCCCTCCGGTAATACATATTTCGAAAAGATAAGTAGTTCATGAAGTGCGGCGTGTGCGTTTAGTCTGACAATAATATTGCAGAGGGTGCTGGACTAGATCCGGACAAGCAACATCTGCTGTGCCAGCTGAAGGCCGGCGAGAAGGTGCTTATGAGGGTGCAGCAGGAGAAGAACAAACTCCAAGATGCCAACACCCAGCTGGGCGAAGAACTAAAAGATGTTCGGGTCCAGCTGTCTAACTCCGTAAAGGAGAATAGGCGGCTTCGTCGCGGCATTTACAGTAAGTGCTTGAGCAAACTCTTTTGAAAAGAAGAGTTCGGCGAGGAATTTGATTGACAGAAATGTGTTTGTAGGTGTGCTCACGGGTCGTCCGGCGGAGGAAATGCCTGGTTCCACGGGTGACCTTCTTCCCGAGCTGCTGCAACTGCATGAACATGTCCGACAGGCGATGAGCGGTGTCGTTTAGGCCTTATGGCCGTCCGTCTCCCTACCCGAGGGTCTTGGAGGGCTTGCTGAGAAGCTTCAGGGAGTACGGCAGCGCTTTCGTCTGTGGAAGATATCGGCCTGCCATCAAGGCGCCAGGGAGGCCTGGGCCATGGTGAAGACGCGGTACACGAAGGCTGATCCAAACCACATGGCCGAGGTCGGACCTGTGGGGCCCGATGGGAGGGAGATCCCTGTGAGCCTGATGTACGGCCAAGTAGAGTTGCCCGCGAAATATTCCCAACGGGACTGTAAACTAGACAACCTGTTAGATGGGATTGAAGAGGAGTACAATCAGTTAGTTTGACGATGTAATTTAAAATGAGATGTAAAATGCCTTCTAGCCGGATTGTAGATCGTTTGTCTTTGCGGACCTTTTCGCTTCAACCTCGGGACCCAACAGTCCGGAGTGTGTCCGAATACCCTCACGGTTATACAAAAACCGGGGCATACATGGAGACCAGGCGTAGGGGTCACAAGTGCTTTATCAGAGAAGTGCCCAACTAGCTATGTTATATTACATGGTTAGTAAGAAACATCTTCCAGGGAGAATAGTTCCGTTAGGGGTTCCTTTCCCTAGGAGGCATGCCCTAAAGTGCATGTCCGGACTGCAAAAAGAGCAGAAAAAGCATCTGGGGCAGATAAATAAATAAGTAATAAATCATCTTTCAAGTCACCGACCGAATATTCCCTTAAGAATGCTAGCCTTTGCTTCACCCAGTCTGAGGTACACATCCAGCTGACCCGGCAGTAACAATCGCAGAGGTGCTCCCTTTACCTCCTAGCCGAACAATCGGGAACGTAGGGGTAAGCACAGGAGCCAGGCAACCCAGCTTGGCCAAAACTTAAGTCATATCAATGCATATAATGGTGAGTAAAAGGTACATGCGGAAGTATGACACATGTGTTGGGCATGAAGCCCGTATAAATAAGCTTCTGTTAAAGAAGCCCCCAGGTATAACGAGTGCGAGTAGCACATCGAGTGTGTGCGAACAATGCGCAGATTAGCCCTCAAAGGCTTTTACTGAAAGAGGGAGGAAAAAGGAGGGAAACAAAAGACAGCGAAAAAATATGAAAGGTGGACGGAGGAAGGAGACGAACTCTGAGTCCAGCGCTAGGCGTAGAATCTTCGGAGGCGGGCTGCGTTCCATGGGTTCGGCTCGAGTCGGTTGTCAGATGCGTTGCATAGATGGTATGCACCGCCGGTAAGGACTTGGTCGATGATGAAGGGACCTTGCCATTTGGGCTTAAGTTTGTCCTTTTCTTGTCCGGCAGGCGTAGAACTAGCTCGCCAACATTGTAAGTTTTGGCCCGTACTTCTCTGCTTCGATATCTTCGAGCCTGCTGCTGATAGAATGCGGAACGGGATTTTGCCACGTCGCGCTCCTCCTCTAAGGCGTCCAAACTGTCCTGCCGATCCAACTCGGCTTCTCTTTCTTCGTACATGCGCACGCGAGGTGAGTCATGAATTATATCGCAGGGCAAAACTGTCTCTGCGCCGTATACCATAAAAAATGGTGTGAATCCGGTAGTGCGGTTTGGCGTGGTCCGCAGCCCCAGAGTACAGAGTCGAGCTCCTCTACCCAGTGCATGTTTGATTCCGTGAGGGACCGCACTAATCTGGGTTTAATGCCGCTCATGATTAGACCATTTGCTCATTCGACTTGACCGTTCGTTTGTGGGTGTAGACTGAAGCGTAGTCGAGCTTGATGCCCATATTTTTGCACCAGAGTTTAACCTCGTCGGCCGTGAAATTCGTGCTGTTATCAGTGATGATGTTGTGGGGGACGCCAAAACGGTGTACTACCCTGGATATGAAGTCTATCACGGGTCCGTATTCTGCCGTTTTAACCGGCTTGGCCTCTATCCATTTGGTGAATTTGTCCACCATGACCAATAAGTATTTTTGCTTGTGGGTTCCCCCTTTAAGGGGTCCAACCATGTCAAGCCCCCAGACCGCGAACGGCCAAGTGATGGGTATAGTTTTGAGGGCGGTGGGTGGCATGTGGCTTTGATTAGCAAAGAGCTAGCAACCGACGCATCGTTGGACTAAGTCCTGAGCATCTGCCCGGGCTGTCGGCCAATAAAATCCTGTACGGAAGGCCTTGCCTACAAGGGCCCGGGCTGCGGCGTTGTGCCCACCGAGTCCGGCGTGAATTTCAGCCAGGAGATTTCGCCCTTCCTCTTCGGAGATACACCTTTGAAGGACTCCGATTGTGCTTTTCTTATAAAGTTCTCCCTCATGGACCTTGTAGGCTTTAGATCGCCGAACTATGCAGCGGCCCTCATTTTGGTCTTCGGGAAGTTCCTGCCTAATTAAGTAGGCTAGGAATGGTTCCGTCCACGGGGCAATTACTGCCATTATTTCGTGGGCTGAAGGTGTTATTTCATTGGCTGAGCCACCGATTGTGTCAGAATTTTCCGTGTTGGGTGGTGCAGTTGGTTCCGGGTTGTTATTTCCGGACTCCTCTTCCCATAATACGGATGGATTAAAGAGCCTCTCCAGGAAGATGTTTGGAGGGACGGCGTCGCGTTTTGCGCCGATGCGTGCCAACACGTTTGCTGCCTGGTTATTATCCCGGGCCACATGGTGGAATTTGAGTCCTTCGAACCGAGCTGACATTTTTTAGGACGGCGTTACGGTAGGCTGCCATTTTCGGATCCTTGGCGTCAAAGTCTCCATTTACTTGGGATATTGCGAGGTTTGAATCCCCGCGCACCTCTAGGCGTTGAATACCCATGGAGATTGCCATCCCGAGACCATGTAGAAGGGCCTCGTATTCGGCTGCGTTGTTGGAGTCCGTGTACATTATTTGAAGTACGTATTGGACTGTATCTCCGGTTGGGGACGTCAAGACGACGCCAGCCCCCAAGCCGGCCAACATTTTGGAGCCGTTGAAATGCATGATCCAATTGGAGTATGCGCCGTACTCTTTAGGGAGTTCGACTTCGATCCATTCGGCGATGAAGTCAGCCAAAACTTGCGACTTTATAGCTCGCCGTGGTTTGTAGGTTATGTCAAATGGTAAGAGCTCAATGGCCCATTTTGCATTCCTGCCCGTCGTGTCGCGGTTGTTTATAATGTCGTTGAGAGGTACTTCGGAGGCCACTGTTATGGAACACTCTTGAAAGTAGTGTCGCAGCTTCCGGGATGCCATGAACACCGCGTACGCGATCTTTTGATAATGTGGGTACCGGGACTTGCATGGAGTTAAGACAGTGGATACGTAGTACACTGGTTTTTGAAGAGGGAATTTGTGCCCTTCTATTTCTCGTTCGACGGCGATTACCGCGCTGACACCTTGATGTGGTGCCGCGATATATAATAACATCGGTTCGCCCAGGTTGGGCGCGGCCAGGACCGGATTTGTTGCCAATATGGCCTTAATTTCTTCGAGTCCGGCCGTGGCAGCATCCGTCCATTCGAAGTGTTCGGTGCGCCGGAGGAGGCGATAGAGGGGCAGTGCCTTTTCTCCCAAACGGGAGATGAAGCGGCTTAGAGCCTCCACACATCCAGTTTGTTTTTGTATTAGTTTGAGGTCTTTTGGGATACCCAATTGTGATAGACCTCGGATCTTGGCTGGGTTTGCTTCAATTCCTCTACCGGATACAATGAAGCCCAAGAGCTTTCCGGCTGGTACGCTGAAAACACATTTTTCCGGGTTGAGCTTAATGTCATATGCTCGGAGGTTGTCGAATGTAAGCCTCAAATCATCTACTAGAGTTTCGACGTGTTTGGTCTTAACGACCACATCATCTACGTATGCCTCCACTGTTTTGCCTATCTGGGTAGCCAGACATGTCTGAATCATGCGCTGATATGTTGCGCCGGCGTTTTTGAGTCCGAAGGGCATCGTGTTAAAGCAGAATGGTCCGTATGGAGTAATGAATGCCGTTGTGGCCTGGTCTGTTTCCGCCATCTTGATTTGATGGTATCCGAAGTATGCATCGAGGAAGCACAATGAATCATTCCCTGCGGTAGCATCGATGATTTGGTCGATGCGGGGAGGGGGAAAGGATCCTTTGGACAGGCCTTGTTAAGGTCTTTGAAATCGACACAAAGGCGCAAGGATTTGTCCTTTTTTGGTACCATTACCAGGTTTGCTAGCCAGTCCGGATGTTTTATATCTCTGATGAATCCGGCTTCTAAGAGTTTGGCTAGCTCCTCTCCCATTGCCTGTGTTTTGGGTTCGGAAAATCGCCGAAGAGCCTGTTTGACTGGCTTGAATCCTTTTATGCTGCGTTTGGATGTCCGTATTGAGCCCTCTGTATCCGATTTGGTATTCGCTGGCCTCAATTCAGCTGTTCGGGTGCACACCGAAATGTCCGGGCTGTAATGGGCACAATACAGGAGCGAAATCGCTCTCACTCGCGTAGCCTACCCGCGATACAGACCTCCCTGGCTCCGATTTCAGTCGAATTGGCCATCTCCCGCAAAAGAAAACGTTTCGCTCGCGCGAGAGCTGACTGGCTGGCTCCTTCCTCCATGGGACCAAAAGCTTCAGGAGGCAGGTGGCGGCGGCGGTGACGCAGGTATCCATCCCAACTCCTCGATCTCCTCCTCTCTCCGGCAGCAGTGGCGCCTTCAAGCCCCCTCGGCCGCCGCCCCTTACCTTCTTCCTGCAGCTCACTCCTCTCCATCCCTGCACCGCACGACTGCCGCCGGATCTCTCTGGCCGACTCAGGCCTTCCATTCCTCCCATCTCCAGCGGCATCAGGCCATCTCCTCCCATGCCTACAACAGCCCTCATGTCCCTCCCATCTATTCTGGACGCCGAAACCCATGTCATTTGCCATCTTCTTGTCCCTTTCTCTGAATGTCATTCTTCCCCTTCCCTGGATCCCCTTCTTCAGCTATAAATTCGAAGTGGTGTTTATTTGGTTTTGCAAGCAGTGGAAGAGGTATCAAGCTGCCATGTGCGCCATGGTGATGGAGTACCCCCATGTACTTGCTCCTCCAATGTTTATGTTTCATTGCAGAGATAAATGATTGGTGGCATTTAGAACTTCAACAGGAAAAATCAACAACTCCTTCTGCACAGCACAGTTAGGTGGCTTCAGACCCAAAACATTACAAAGAAAAGTTCAATTGGGCAAGAGAAACTTATATTGATAATGCATCTCTAGAATATTTGTTAATTTTTATTGTGGCTTCAGACCCAAAACATTACAAAGAAAATTTCAGTTGGGCAAGGAAACTTATATTGTTATATAATGCATTTTTAGAATATTTGTTAATTTTTATTGCTATATAACCATTCAATTGTAGTCACACATTGTACAAATTTATATTTGATGCATATAGAAGAAAGCACTATCCAATTCCATAGTTTGACATCCAAACATAATTTGGTATTGAAACATACTAAGATTCCATAAGCCAATTCAATGGGCATCCAAACAACCGAATCCGTATTCGTGTCCATTACAGTTTCCTGACTGAATTGGAATTGAAACCAATTCAATATAGAGGCCTTCAATACAGACATCCAAACGCAGCGTTAGGATATTTAGGCTGTGTTCTACCAGCCTTCGTGGGATTCCTGGCATATCTGAAGGGTGCCAGGCAAAAATGTCCCAATTTTCCTGAAGGAATTCTTGTAGTGCGGCTTCTACATCAGGGTTTAATTGTGCCCCAATGGAGGCCGTCTTTGTGGGGTCCGTTGGATGGACCTGGAATTTGACTATTTCGTCTACTGGTTTGAAAGAGGTGGACTTAGATCTCTTATCGAGTATCACATCGTCCCTATTCACCGTGGAGCGCAGCGCAGTGAGTTCCTCTGCCGCTAGGGCTTTGGATAGTGCCTCTAGGGCTAGTGCGGCTGTCTTATTTTCAGCGCGGAGTGCTATATCTGGATCACTGACAAGAGTGATGATTCCATTGGGCCCGGGCATTTTAAGCTTCATGTACCCGTAATGGGGTATAGCTTGGAAAATTGTGAATGCCTCTCGCCCTAACTAGGCGTGATATCCGCTGCCGAATGGGGCCACTTGGAACGTGACCTCCTCGGACCTGTAATTGTCCGGTGAGCCGAACACTACATCTAGTGTGATTTTTCCTGTGCAGCGTACTTCCCGATTAGGGATTATTCCTCTAAAGGTTGTGCTGCTTCACTCAATGCGGCTCCAGTCTATTTCCATTTTTTGGAGGGTTTCCTCGTAGATGAGGTTTAAACCGCTGCCGCCATCCATGAGTACCTTGGTAAGACGAAACCGTCCACTATCGGACTGAGGACCAATGTGGCTCGTGCTCGGGCTGTTCGGAATTTAGGTTCATCGCTGGCATTGAAGGTGCTAGCCATGTCGCTCCATGGATTTGTTGTTGCTACTTGGTAGACTTCGGCGAGGCTGCGGATTGTTCGTTTCCGCATATTATTTGATGCAAAAGTCTCGAAGACTGTTAATACCGTACTGTTACTGTTGGGCTGGTTACCCGGGGCTAGAAAACCTTCGCCACTTTTGGCCACTTGCCGTAGTATCCAACATGCTCGAAGGCTATGTGTTGGAGTGGCGCCCTCTGTACTATGGATTTTACAGGGTCCGTTGAGCCATCCCTCCAGTACGGTAACGTGCCCTTTAGGGTTTTTTTGCTTTTTGGTTTTTGACCCAGGTGCTTGAGTATGATGCACCTTTTTATTTCGAACTAGGGTTATGTTCAGGGCCGGATTGTCCCAAAACCTGGTTTCGGTTTTCCAGGCACGCTCCATCGCACAGTATTTTTGTACTATGGTCGCCAGGTCGGCAAAGCGTGTAACTTCGCAACGACTTATGGCGTTCATGATTCCCTTGTCCGTGCAATTGTTGCAGAAAATTGAGATTGCGCTTTCCTCATGGCAGTCCTTTATCCTGTCCATAACCAGGAGGAATCTAGCCCAGTAATGATGTACTATTTCATCGGGCTCTTGCCGTATTTGAGATAGATCGCTTATGTTTGGGTGGGCGGGCGGAATTTAATTCGGAACCCCACCCAATCTGAGGCTTAAAGGCCGAGAATTTTCTGGATTTGGAAGCTTGGATTGCTAGATGTTATCCAACAAATCTGGTCCGATGCCTGACTTTAGGTTCAGTACTTGATTGACGTATGTCCCTCCGCGGGAATCCGGCATGGAGGGATCGGGAATCCGGACATAACTGGTCTTTAACATAGAAGAAGAGTTGCCGCGTTGTTCCTCTACCACAACAACCTGGTGGGTAGCCTGGGGAGAGTTAATTTCTCTCAGATCGGTTTTAAGCCCAATCTGATCGTAGTCTGTAGCGACTCCCAGGGCGGTGATGCGATCCAAGAGCTCATTTACGAAGGAGAGCTCCATCGGATCTAGCTGCTCGGCGAATTCCGAGTTGACGTGAAGATCGCTTTTGATGACCTGAGAGGTCATTGTCGGAGCGGTGGCCGAACAGGCGGTCATAAGAAAACCACCTAGCCGGATAGTTTGGCCGGTGGCCAAAGCTCCCTTGACGACGGCACCGTCTTTAAAGACGGGAAAAGGCATCCCTCCTGATTGCGACGGCACAGAGGAACTCTCAATGAAAGCACCAATGTCGGTGTCAAAACCGGCAGATCTCTGGTAGGGGGTCCCGAACTGTGCGTCTAGGCGGATGGTAATAGGAGACAAGGGACACGATGTTTTACCCAGGTTCGGGCCCTCTTGATGGAGGTAAAACCCTACGTCCTACTTGATTGATATGGATGATGTCGGTATTACAAGAGTAGATCTACCACGAGATCAAGAAGGCTAAACCCTAGAAGCTAGCCTATAGTATGATTGTTGTTCGTCCTACGGACTAAAACCATCCGGTTTATATAGACACCGGAGAGGGCTAGGGTTACACAGAGTCGGTTACAATGGTAGGAGATCTACATATCTGTATCGCCAAGCTTGCCTTCCACGCCAAGGAAAGTCCCATCCGGACACGGGACGAAGTCTTCAATCTTGTATCTTCATAGTCTTGGAGTCCGGCTGATGATGATAGTTCGGCTATCCGGACACCCCCTAGTCCAGGACTCCCTCAGTCTTCCTCGATTTGGTGCTGATTTGTGGTTTGTTGGCGCACGCGCAGGAGGATGTGACGATGGAGAGGACGCCTGAGGTGGAGGAGGCCAGGCTGAGGTAGCTCGAGTTCGTGCAGCAGGCAGCCGCGTACACCAAGCAGGGCGCCATCCCGCTCCACCCTGGTGTCGACTACGTCGAGGGGACCGTCAAGGCCGTCGTCGGCTCTGTCTAGGACCGCTACCACGCCGTGCCGCTCGATCTCCTCAAGTTCCTCGATCACAACGTGAGAACCTCAACCTTATTTCTTAGCTGTATGCAAGGATCTGTTATCCGATTCTGTTCCTAGCCGTTGCTTTTCGCCACTGGAGCACCTAGGTGTTCTCTATTTCTTGATTTCCCATCGCTTCTGCATAGTGTTATCAGTTGTTATGCCGATGAAATGGCTTGTCTAATCTTATGGTGGATTGGCTTATCCTGTTAATTCTGGTTTTGTGAAGTAATACAGATGATGTCCTGACAATTTGATACCTAGAAATCAAGATGTTTTCCCTGTCTGTTGACCACAAACCTTGATAAGTTAAACCCAGGTGCATGATTTTATACCTGATCTAATATGCTTTCAAACTGTACCTGTGTACTGAACCCAAGTCAAGTATATCCGAGTATTCTCACGCTTGCATAATATGTGTGAGCTAGGTTTTAGTTGGCCTACCCACTATCAGTTGTTCTCTTAACCTATTTGCCTCTAGTGTTTTACTAGCTACTACCAGTAGTACAGATTCCTGTGTTGTATGTTCGCTTGTCTAGCTCTGTTTCCTTTTCTTTTCTTTTCTTCTGCATGACTGACCCTAAATATGTAGTGTAGTTCAGTGGGTATAGTCTCCAATGTCAAAATGCCAAACACACCGTAACTTGCAAAATGTCTCTCTCTGCATCTATGCTTGAAGGGGTAGAAGGCGATGCTTTTTCTTTAGGGAAAATAAAGTACAGAACTTGAAAGAACAAAAGGAAAGGCCGAAACACGGGCAGGTGGGTTGGAAATTCCCAGCTTCAGTACACATTTTACTTGCTCTGTGTGTGTGTGTGTGTGTGTGTGTGTAACTGTTGTGTAGATCACAAAATGGCTAGCAAAACAGGCTTCGTATAAAATGATTTATCTTGTACATTGTTCTGCCTCACTTGTATACATGAAACCATACTTGCCAAATATCAAGTACACTGCTGAATCATAACGTCTTGTTTTCTGTTCAACCAAGCAATGTCGAGCTTAGCTAGCTGGGTGGCCCTGACCTACCATACCTGCACTGCATGCATAGTAGAGTAGAGAAGCACAATGTTCAAAACTAATATCTTGTGGGGTGTATACAATGTGGCTCACGGTTGCATGCATACAATGTGGCTTGCCTTGAAAGAAAAGAATGTTCAAGAATTAGCAAGTATAATTTTTGAGGTGTAGTGATATGGATTTGTTTGTACATTTGAAATCAATGAGTGTAGGTGTGATCTTTGTACATTGTGAGGTTCAAAACTAATATCTCCTATAGGAAACAAATATTTCACAAGGCCTGCTCTGCTTTGAGTTGGTTCGAATTTGAATGGTTCGCCGTGTGTAGGTGTGATCTGAATTCTGAATGGGTCTTTTGGCAGGTACATGAAGGCCGGGAGCACCAAGGTGCACCTCACGCGCAGGGCTACTGGCAAGAAGGACGTGGGCGAGGCCTTCTTCGTCTTCATGTGCGTCCCGTCCTTCCCCTCCCCTTGCTTCCTTCATCAGATTCTATTTTTTCGTTGATGTTTCCCCAGTTGGGTCGCGCTCACGGGACTAGCTAGGTTCTGGTGCCTTGGACCAAACCCCAACTTCGTTTGTTCTACCTTGTGCCTGCTCGGGATTCTAGCGGGTGTATTAATTTTGGCCTATGGGATTCTACCCTGTGCCTTGACCAAACACCTTGCGCATGCTGCTGCTGCCGCCTCCTGAAATCAATAGAGCTAGCAGCCAGCTGATCCTGTCCGGCTTGTCTAGTAGTAATAGACGAGAAAAGATATTGCACTTGTATTTCACTGTTAAATTTTGTGCAAAAGATCTTGCCATCTGTCCTCAATAGTGATGAATGGTTCCCACCACCCTCGTATAGGGGCACATGCCGCTGTTCTTTAATACACTGTAAAAAGGGCTTTTCTTTCATTGATCAGGCTGAGTAGTGAAAAATTAAAATAGAGGTGCGACCATATGTTGTAATGAAGTGGTCCGACTTGCTTCTTGGACAAGTCCTAATTGAATCATCCCTATGGTCCCTTCATTGAGCTAGCTATCGTTCTTCAGGTGTTTTGTTGCAAATTTTCGATGTTTTCTGTTCTTTTTCTATGAATCACTGTTCCATCTTTTGCAATCATATTATAATGATTAAAGACTACCTGCCGATTTAGAAATCGAGGAACACATTATCTGAGAAGATAATGGAAGTTTGAGAAATTGGAATCGTCTTTGTATGCTATACCATATATATGCTATTTATCTGTATGCTATTTATCCATGTGATGGAACATTATCTGTATGCTATTTATCCATGTGATGCAACATTTTAATAAACTTGTTGAACTGTTTGTCAAAATTTAAAATTACGCTCCCTTGTGAAATTTATTGACAAGATCTATGCTATAAGGACCTGGAGCATCTATTCTGAAATCATAGCTACAAGTTCTTGCTGTCGATGGTGCCATGGTGGTTCACAATGTCTTTGGACTTCTCTGAGCTGAAGGTTCATTCAAGATTAATCAATGATTCATGTGAGCATCTATTCGGAAAACCGGCAGCAGTTTTTTATTTCCTGGAACTGTTTCAATACTGATAGAGTCTAATGCTTACACTAGCTTCCCTAACTTATCCCTATGCAAAGACTCATTATACAAATCAGATACAAATATGACCCCATGTATGAGTAAAGCTGGATGATCATCCATTTGGTAAGATCACATAATTGGTAGAACACGTTATCTAGAGAACTAAATTGTTTGAAGCACTAAAGGTTAATTTGCATGCCGCTGAATACTATGTAAATTCTACACTACTGAAAGTGTACAGCTTATGATTCCTTTGGTGAAACATGAATGTACAGATGGGAGTATCACAACATGCATATACTAAAGATGGGAGTATCACAACCTGAATGTGCAGCTTATGTAGTTTTGGTATTTTTGTTAAAGCATGGAGTACTTCTATAGTTTTGTTAAAAATTATCTTGGTCTTGGGCTGATTTGAGTACTACCAAGGGAAGGATATTGAACTTTCCTTGTGAATGCAAATTAACAAATTAACTTGTCTTGAATTATTTCTTTTTACTGGATATTCAGAATGTTCAATTAACTTTGTTTCTTTTGTGACCTTGCTGTGTACAGGTTCGCATATTCAGAGGAGACATAGGTCAAGCTTGCATGGTCTCTGTTTGTTGTGGCTGCTGACATGGTCGATGCTAAAGTGGAATTAACCCTGGTTCCAGCTTATTTGTACTATTATTATTATAACATGTCCTAATATCTACCATTGAACTACTGCTTGCCTACCTAGTGCCAGCGCCAGCCCCATTTCCATGTCCACTATTTATTATCTAGTATATGACGATGAGCAAAGTGAAGTCTAGTATTGCTACTGCACAAATAGATTGCTTGCCACTTTGCTACCTGAAACAGAGCCTCGATTCCATTCATATGCTTTTCTGACTCTTTATTTATTAGTGGCCCGTGTAAGAACAAAAAAATAAAGCTCCAATTAAGCATGGTATTTTGTTTTTGTTTCATGCTCTTTGTAGCTGACGGATTGGGTTGTGCTTGGATGGGCCATGTTATAGCTTACAGACAGTCTGCGTACTAACTCAGCCTCTGTATTATAAGTTTAAAAGAATTGTTGCATAGTTCACAAACCTGGGACTAAACATTTCATTATTTTTGCTCTTGATGACTTTTACTTGGACTTTCAGTTTCAATATGCCACATCCTTGTATAAAACTTAACACTGTCATGCACCTGTTTGCGCGTATGCCCATGATAGGGTTAGGACCTGCCGCACCTTTAGAATAAATACATCTGAGATGATAGTATTTCTGTTAAAGTGTGTCATGCACCTGCTCGCGCGTATGCCTATGATAGGGTTAGGACCTGCCACACCTTTAGAATAAATACATCTGAGATGATAATATTTCTGTTAAAGTGTTAACTCTGATATTTCTGAGCCATCTTCAACAGCGAGGTGGTCCCCTCCTTGCTCGTCGAGATCACCCCATCCTTCGTGTCGCCAACGAGGCCGAGGCCAGCGACCCATGAGTCGCCTACCTATGTAAGCGACCACTATTCTATTCCTCTTTGCACATTCATCCTCTGTTAATTACTATTACCAAGGCACGAAAGCAGAGCAGATCCTTTTGCTCTGCTCTGCTCTCTTTGTTAACTATTGCTCCTGTATTCTATTAGCACCAAGTCTACCTTGCCTGTGTATTATATACTCCCTCTGTTCCAAATTCCTCGTCGTGGTTTTAGTGTATTATATACTCCCTCCGTTCCAAATTTGAACTAAAACCACGACGAGTAATTTGGAACGGAGGGAGTACTTTATTCTTCTTGCTGGAGTACTAGAAGAGTAGTGCTATCTTGTTGCTAGTGACACTCCATGGACTACTCACTGTTAATTTATTCGGAGTGGCCATAATTCCCTTCCTAGCAGCACCACAGAGTACCACCTACTATCTTGTCTCACCCATATCAACAATTTACTAGCAGTATGTGTCTTGGGTACTATCTAGGTCCCTTCTACTACTACAACTAGTTAGTTGTGTGTATATTATTACTTACTACTAGTTAGCACACATGTGTAGTAGTACTGTACTATATTCTTCTTCCTCTACTGCTACAATAGTACTTGTAGTAGTGGTGTATTACTGCCAGTGATAGTTAATCGAGTTTATTAACTCCAAATGAAGTGAACTGGGCATAATTCTCTAGATGCGGTACATAGTGCTATCTGTTTCCTTGCCTCACCAACAAAATGTACTAATATGTCTCTTGTGACATGCTAGGTCGATTCTACGCCTTTGAGAAACCTGTAGTACTTGTATATCTGCATGTTTGAGCACTCGAGCAGTACTTCAAAATGGAGTAGCTTAATTCACTGAATTTGGTTGTAGTACTAGTTGATTCACTGAGAAGATTGAGTAATGAGTTGAAAATGTGATGATTTAGCTCACTTTCTTAATGTGATGCTGCTGTTGTACTCCATAAATTACTGAACATTTGTTAAAACTCCAAAAATATAGTATTTGCTACTGGCCTATTAGTGTTAGCAATATTTGCTGCTGGAGTATTTAGAGATTCAGTTTCCTACTCCAAATTTTGTATGTTTTTGATGTGAAACGCTTATGCATGACTAAGTGTTAAGTTGATACAATTTCGAGTCTGCACTGCTGTATGTTTTTGATGTGAAACACTTATGCATGACTAAGTGTTAATTTGATACAATTTCTTTGGTAGACAAGCATGGAAATATGTATTAACTTTACTGAAAGTAGACAAGCATGACAATTCTGTTCAATTCTGATTTCTTTTGTAGTCAATTATGTTCAACTAATATTTGAATATTTCTGATGTGACCTGTGGCCAGGTACCAGAGGCTGACCCGATACTCCATTGACATCTCTAGCTCCCACATGTCTCCCTTGGGCTGGAGCACCCTCGTGGGCGGTCGGCATCCTCCTGGTTGTGCTGCTCCTCACAAAGTGTTAAGTTGGATTACCGCCTCATGTCGATGGCATTGTTTCTTTTTGGTGATCTAATGTCACTTAGGTTTGTTGTTGCTATGATGGAAGTGCACCACAACTTTAGTGGAAGTGTATCTGCTTTTGCTTGTTTTAGTTGATGTTGGACGTGGAGACTTGTATGTGCTGTTGTGTGTATTTGGATGAATGATTTCTGAATTTAATCATTTAATTGAGAGAATTATTGAGTGTTTTCTGTTCAAATGTGTAAACTGGAAATCAGTGAATAATGAAAGACCAAATGTTTTATTGGACCAAATAATATATGGGCTCTAAAAAGGCTACAACCCAAATATAATGAACTGGAACATTGTGCATTTCTGTAAAACCTTACAAAAAGGCCTAATGAAACGGTTTGCAAATAGGCCATGGCCTAGAAAATTAAAAGGCCGAATTGTAGGGCGTGGCCCATGTAGCCGACCGAAAATTCAGACGAAAAAACAATAAATGGGCTGAGTTGTTGGGCTCGGCCCATATAGACACCTAATCGGACCGGGCTGAATTTTATCAACGACCATTTCAATTGGTCGCAATTTTGCCACGTCAGATTGCCACGCAGATCCGACGTGGCCTGGGCAGACAACCAGTGACCAAAACAAAAGGTCATAGGTTCAACGACCTTTTGTTTTGGTCGTAAACATCTACGACCTTATCCCGAAGAAGGTTGTTAATTTTAGTTTACGACTGCCAGCTTTTGACCTTCTGTTTTTGGTCCAAAACGGTCGCAAATGAAAAACAATGACCTTTCAGTGACCAATAGTGATGGTCGCAAGTTGACATATTTCTTGTAGTGATAGTCCACGAAATGGGCCAGAATCGGCCAAAAATGTGAGTGATGATGACAGACATGTAAACGCACCCCGGGGTCCTTTAATCGTGAAATTCACTCCGGGTCCCCAAAACAGTGAGTAATAGTGCAGGAAACGGGCCAGAGTCGGTCGAAACTGTGAGTGTTGATGATCGACACATAAGCGCACCTTGGGGTTAGACAACCATGGAAATCGATTTGGGACCCCAAAATAGTGAGTAATACTCCACGAAACGGGCCAGAATCGGCCAAAATTGTGAGTGTTGATGACCAATACGTAAGCGCACCTTGGGTTTCAACAACTATGGAAATCGCTTCGGGGCCCAAAACGGTAGGTAATAGTCCACGAAACAGGTCAAAATTGGCCAAAACTGTGAGTGTTGACGTCAGACACATAAATGCAACCCAGGGATCGTCAATCATGGAAATCGCTCTAGGACCCCAAATCAGTGAGTAATAGTGCAAGAAACGGACTAGAATTGGCCAAAATTGTGAGTGTTCATGACCGACACGTAAACGCACCCCGGGGTTCGTCAATCGTGGAAATCACTTCGGGACCCCAAAACTAAGTAATATTGCAAGAAATGGGCCAGATCGGCCCAAACTGTGAGTCTTGACGACCAACACGTAAGCACATCTTGGGCTTCGACAACCATAGAAATCGCTGAGGGAACACAAAACGGTGAGTAATTGTCTAGGAAACAAGATAGAATTGGCCAAAACTATGAGTGGTGATGACCGATACATAAACGAACCCTAGGGTTCGTCAATCATGGAAATCACTCCGGGACCCCAATAAAGTGAGTAATAGTCCAAGAAACGGGCCCGAATCGGCCAAACTATGAGTGTCGATGACCGACACATAAGCGCACCTTGGGGTTCCATAACCATGGAAATCGATTTGGGATCCCAAAACGGTGAGTAATTTCCATGAAACGGGCCTGAATCGGCCAAAACCATGAGTGTTGATGACTGACACGAAAACGCACCCGGGGTTCGTTAATCGTGGAAATCAATCTGGACGTCAAAACAGTGAGTAATAGTCCAGGAAATGGGCCAGAATCGGCCAAAACTATGAGTCTTGATGATTGACACGTAAACGCACCCCGAGGTTCCTTAATCGTGGAATTCGCTCCGGGACCCCAAAACAGTGACTAATAGTCCAAGAAACGGGCCAGAATCGGCCCAAACTATGATTATTGATGACCGACACATAAGTGCACCTTGGGGTTGGACAATCATGGAAATCGATTTGGGACCCCAAAACGGTGAGTAATAGTCCATGAAACGGGCCAGAATCGGCTAAAACTGTGGTTGTTGATGACCGACATATAAGCGCACTCCGGGGTTCGGCAATTGTGGAAATCACTCCGGGGCCCCAAAACTGAGAAACAGGCCAGAATCGGCCCAAACTATGATTGTTGATGACAGACATGTAAGCGCTCCTTGGGGTTTGACAAGCATGCAAATCGCTTCGGGATCCCAAAACAGTGAGTAATACGCCATGAAACGGGCCAGAATCGACAAAAACCACGAGTGTTGATGGCGGACACATAAGCGCACCCCGGGGTCCGTCAATCGTGGATATCACTTCGGGACACCAAAACAGTGACTGTTGATGGCCGACACGTAGGCGGTACAAAAACTATGGAAATCGCTTCGGGAGCACAAAACGATGAATAATAGTCGACGAAACGGGTCAGAATTGGCCAAAACTATGAGTGTTGATGACCGACACGTAAGCGCACCTTGAGGTTCCACAACCATGGAAATTGATTTGGTATCCCAAAAGGTGAGTAATTGTCCATGAAACGGGCCAGAATCGGCCAAAACCGTGAGTGTTGATCACTGACACGGGAACGCACCTTGGGGTTCATTAATCGTCAAAATCACTCTGGACCCAAAAACAGTGAGTAATAGTCCAAGAAATGGGCCAGAATCGGCCGAAACTATGAGTGTTGATGACCGACACATAAGCGCACCTTGGGATTAGACAACCTGGGAAATCGATTTGGGACCCCAAAACGGTGAGTAATACCCCACGAAACGGGCCAAAATTGGCCAATACTGTGAGTGTTGATGACCGACACATAAGTGCACCATGGGTTTCAACAACTATGGAAATTGCTTTGGCACCCCAAAACGGTGAGTAATAGTCCACGAAACGGGTCAGAATTGGCCAAAACTGTGAGTGATGACATCAGACACATAAACGCAACCCGGGGATCGTCAATCATGGAAATCGCTCTGGGACCCCAAATCAGTGACTAATAGTGCACGAAACGGACTAGAATTGGCCAAAATTGTGAGTGTTGATAACCGACATGTAAACGCACCATTGGGTTCATCAATCGTTGAAATCACTCCGGGACCCCAAAACAGGGTAATAGTCCAAGAAATGGGCCAGAATCAGCCCAAACTGCGATTGTTGATGACAGACATGTAAGCGCTCCTTGGTGTTTGACAACCATGGAAATCGCTTCGGGATCCCAAAACAGTGAGTAATAGGCCACGAAACGGGCCAGAATCGACAAAAATCGCGAGTGTTGATGACCGACACGTAAACGCACCCCGGGGTTCATCAATCATGGAAATCACTCTGGGACCCCAAAACAGTGACTGATAGTCCAACAAACGGGCTAGAATCGGCCAAAACTGCGACTGTTGATGGCCGACACATAGGCAGTTCAAAAACTATCAAAGTTGCTTTGGGACCCCAAAACAGTGAATAATACTCCATGAAACGGGTCAGAATTGGCCAAAACTATGAGTGTTGATGACAGACACGTAAACGCACCCCGGGGATAGTCAATCGTGGAAAGCTCCCTGGGACCCCAAAATGGTGAGTAATAATGCATGAAACCGACAAGAATCGGCCAAAATTGTGAGTGTTGATGACCAACACGTAAACGCACACCGGGGTTCATCAATCGTTGAAATCACTCCGGGACCTGCTACATCTTGAGCTTTCATTGGTTTTCCTCGAAGAGGAGAGGGTGATGCAGCAAAGTGTAGCGTAAGTATTTCCCTCAGTTTTGAGAACCAAGGTATCAATCTAGTAAGAGGCTCCTCAAAAGTCCCACGCACCTACACAAACAAACTGAGAACTCGCAGCCAACGCAATAAAGGGGTTGTCAATCCCTTCACGGCCACTTGCGAAAGTGAGATCTAATAAAGATAGTAAGATAAGATAAATATATTTTTGGTATTTTATAATATAGGTGCAAAAAGTAAAGATGCAAATAAAGGTAGATTGTAAGCAAATATGATAAGAGATAGACCCGGGGGCTATAGGTTTCACAAGAGGCTTCTCTCAAGATAGCATAAGTATTACGGTGGGTGAACAAATTACTGTCGAGCAATTGATATAAAAGTGCATAGTTATGAGATTATCTAGGCATGATCATGTATATAGGCATCACGTCCATAACTAGTAGACCGACTCCTGCCTGCATCTACTACTATTACTCCACACCTCGACCGACTCCTGCCTGTCCCTAGAGTATTAAGTTCATAAGAACAGAGTAACGCATTAAGCAAGATGACCTGATGTAGAGGGATAAACACATGCAATATGATATAAACCCCATCTTGTTATCCTCGATGGCAACAATACAATACGTGCCTTGCAACCCTTTCTTTCACTAGGTAAGGACACCGCAAGATTGAACCCAAAGCTAAGCACTTGTCCCATGGCAAGAAAGACCAATCTAGTAGGCCAAACCAAACTGATAATTCGAAGAGACTTGCAAAGATAACTCAATCATACATAAAAGAATTCAGAGAAGATTCAAATATTATTCATAGATAAACTTGATCATAAACCCACAATTCATCGGATCTCGACAAACACACTGCAAAAAGAGTTTACATCGAATAGATCTCCACAAGAGAGGGGGAGAACATTGTATTGAGATCCAAAAAGAGAGAAGAAGCCATCTAGCTAATAACTATGGACCCGTAGGTCTATGGTAAACCACTCACAACTCATCGGAGGGGCAAGGATGTTGATGTAGAGGCCCTCCGTGGTTGATTCCTCCTCCGGCAGAGTGCCGGCAAAGGCTCCAAGATGAGATCTCGCAGATACAGAAGGTTACGGCGGTGGAAATTGTGTTTCGTGGTGCTCCCGGATATTTTCGGGGTACGTAGGTATATATAGGAGGAAGAAGTACGTCGGTGGCCGCCCGAGGGGCCCACGAGATAGCGGGGCGCGCCCTATAGGGGTGGGGTGCGGCCCCCTATCTCGTGGGGCCCTCGGAAGCTTCTTGACTTGCACTCCAAGCTCTCCGGATCATGTTCGTTCCAAAAGTCACGCTCCCGAAGGTTTCATTTCGTTTGGACTCTGTTTGATATTCCTTTTCTTCGAAATACTGAAATAGGCAAAAAAATAGCAATATGGGTTGGGCCTCCGGTTAGTAGGTTAGTCCCAAAAATGATATAAATGTGTAAAATAAAGCCCATAAACATCCAAAATGGGAAATATAATAGAATGGAACAATCAAAAAATTATAGATACGTTGGAGACGTATCAGGACCCCAAAACAGGGTAATAGTCTAAGAAACGGGCCAGAATCGGCCCAAACTACGATTGTTGATGACGGACACGTAACCGCACCTTGGGGTTTGACAGCCATGGAAATCTCTTTGGGACCCCAAAACGGTGAGTAATAGTCCTCGAAACGGGCCAGAATCAATAAAAACCGCGAGTGGTGATGACCGACACGTAAATGCACCCCGGGGTTTGTCAATCGTGGAAATCACTTCGGGACCCCAAAACTGAGTAATATTCCAAGAAACGGGCCAGAATCGGCCCTAACTGTGAGTCTTGACGACCAACACGCAAGCACACCTTGGGGTTCGACAACCATAGATATCGCTGGGGGAGCACAAAAAGGTGAGTAATAGTCCAGGAAACAAGACAAAATCGGCCAAAACTGTGAGTGTTGATGACCGACACATAAACGCACCCCAGGGTTCGTCAATCATGGAAATCACTCCGAGACCCCAAAACAGCGAGTAATAGTCCAAGAAATGGGCCAGAATCGACCCAAACTATGAGTGTTGATGACCGACACGTAAGCACACCTTGGGGTTCCATAACCATGGAAATCGATTGGGACCCAAAATGGTGAGTAATTGTCCTCGAAACGGGCCTGAATCGGCCAAAACCGTGAGTGTTGATGACCGGCACGGAAACACACCCTGGGATTTGTTAATCGTGGAAATCACTCTGGACCTCAAAACAGTGAGTAATACTCCACAAAATGGGCCAGAAACGGCCAGAACTGTGAGTCTTGATAACCGACACGTAATTGCACCCCGGGGTTCCTTAATCGCGGAATTCGCTCCGGGACCCCAAAACAGTGACTAATTGTCCAAGAAACGGGCCAAAATCGGCCGAAACTATGAGTGTTGATGACCGACATGTAAGCACACCTTGGGGTTTGACAACCATGGAAATCGCTTCGGGATCCGAAAACGTTGAGTAATAGGCCACGAAACGGGCCAGAATCGGCAAAAACCGCGAGTGTTGATGACCGACACGTAAACGCACCCCTGGGTTCGTCAATTGTGGAAATTTGTCCGGGACCCCAAAACAGTGAGTAATAGTCCAAGAAACGGGCCAGAATCGGCCAAAACTGCGACTATTAATGGCCGACACGTAGGCGGTTCAAAAACTATGGAAATCGCTTCGGGGCCCCAAAACATTGAATAATAGTCCACGAAACGGGTTGGAATTGGCCATAACTCTGAGTGTTGATGATGGACACGTAAATGCACCCCGGAGATTGTCAATCGTGGAAATCTCCCTGGGACCCCAAAACGGTGAGTAATAGTGGACGAAACGGACCAGAATCAGCCAAAATTGTGAGTGTTGATGACCGACACGTAAACACACCCCGGGGTTCGTCAATCGTGGAAATCACTCCAGGACCCCAAAACAGTGAGTAATAGTCCAAGAAATGGGCCAGAATTGGCCAAAACTGCGACTGTTAATGGCCGACACGTAGGCGGTTCAAAAACTATGGAAATCGCTTCGGGGCCCAAAAACGATGAATAATAGTCGACGAAACGGGTCAGAATTGGCCAAAACTGTGAGTGTTGATGACCAACACGTAAGCGCACCTTGGGGTTCCACAACCATGGAAATCGATTTGGGATCCCAAAACGGTGAGTAATTGTCCACGAAATGGGCCAGAATCGGCCAAAACTGTGAGTGTTGATGACCGACACGTAAACGCACCCCGGGGTTCTTTAATCGTGAAATTCACTCTGGGACCCCAAAACAGTGAGTAATAGTCCAAGAAACGGGCCCGAATCGGCCAAAACTATGAGTGTTGATGACCGACACGTAAGCGCACCTTGGGGTTAGACAACTACGGATATCGATTTAGGACCCCAAAACGGTGGGCAGAATTGGCCAAAACTGTAAGTGTTCATGACCGATACGTAAGAGCACCTTGGGGTTCAACAACTATGGAAAGCGCTTCGGGACCCCAAAATGGTGAGTAATAGTCCACGAAACGTGTCAGAATCAGCCGAAACTGTGAGTGTTGACGTTGAACACATGAATGAAACCCGGGGATCGTCAATCATGGAAATCGATTTGGGACCCCAAAACGGTGAGTAAAAGTCCACGAAACGGGCTAGCATCGGCCAAAACTGTGATTGTTGATGACCGACACGTAAGCGCACCCCGGGGTTCGGCAATCGTGGAAATCACTCCGGGACCCCAAAACTAAGAAATAGTCCAAGAAACGGGGCAGAATCAGCCCAAACTGCGATTGTTGATGATAGACATGTAAGCGCTCCTTGGGGTTTGACAACCATGGAAATCACTTCAGGATCCCAAAACGGTGAGTAATAGGCCATGAAACGGGCCATAATCGGCAAAAACCGCGAGTGTTGACGACCGACACGTAAACGCACCCCGGGGTTCGTCAATCGTGGAAATCACTCCGGGACCCCAAAACAGTGAGTAATAGTCCAAGAAACGGGCCAGAATCGGCTAGAACTGCGACTGTTGATGGCCGACGCTTAGGCGGTTCAAATACTATGGAAATTGCTTCGGGACCCCAAAACATTGAATAATAGTCCACGAAACGGGTCGGAATTGGCCATAACTGTGAGTGTTGATGATGGACACGTAAACGCACCCCGGGGATTGTCAATCATGGAAATCTCCTGGGACCCCAAAACGGTGAGTAATAGTGGACGAAACAGACCAGAATCAGCCAAAATTGTGAGTGTTGATGACCGACACGTAAACGCACCCTGGGGTTCGTCAATCGTGGAAATCACTCCGAGACCCCCAAACAGTAAGTAATAGTCCAAGAAACAGGCCAGAATTGGCCAAAACTGCGACTGTTAATGGCCTACACGTAGGTGGTTCAAAAACTATGGAAATCGCTTCGGGGCCCCAAAACGATGAATAATAGTCGACGAAACGGGTCAGAATTGGCCAAAACTATGAGTGTTGATGACCAACACGTAAGCGCACCTTGGGGTCCACAACCATGGAAATCGATATGGGATCCCAAAACGGTGAGTAATAGTCCAAGAAATGGGCCAGAATCGGCCAAAACTATGAGTGTTGATGACCGACACGTAAACGCACCCCGGGGTTCTTTAATCGTGAAATTCACTCCGGGACCCCAAAGCGGTGAGTAATACTCCACGAAACGGACCAGAATCGGCCAAAACTGTGAGTGTTCATGACCGACACGTAAGCGCACCTTGGGTTTCAACAACAATGAAAATCGCTTCGGGACCCCAAAACGGTGAGTAATAGATCACGAAACGGGTCAGAATCAGCCGAAACTGTGAGTGTTGACGTCGGACAAATAAATGCAACCCGGGGATCGTCAATCGTGGAAATCAATTGGGACCCCAAAACGGTGAGTAATAGTCCACGAAACGGGCCAGAATCGGCCAAAACTGTGATTGTTGATGACTGACACGTAAGCGCACCCCGGGGTTCGGCAGTCGTGGAAATCACTCCGGGTCCCCAAAACTAAGAAATAGTCCAAGAAACGGGCCAGAATCGGCCCAAACTGCGATTGTTGATGACAGACATGTAAGCGCTCCATGGGGTTTGACAACCATGCAAATCGCTTTGGGATCCCAAAACGGTGAGTAATAGGCCACGAAACAGGCCAGAATCGGCAAAAACCGCGAGTGTTGATGACCGACACGTAAACGCACCCACTACAAAAAAATACACTTCCGTGATGATACGTGTTTGTCACAGTAGGTCGCATTTTCTGTCATGCATGTACATCCATGATGATTTTATGACATAATCAAGATAGTCATACATGTGCTATCGTAGAAGTGTTCCATGACATTACCAAAATTATCATTACGGAAGTGTCCACTTCCATGATGATAAATCGCGCGTCACAGAAGTGCTTTCATCAAGGGTGACCGACACATGGCATCCACCGTAACGGAACGCCGTTAAGCTATAGCATCGGGTTTTGGAGTCGATAACCCGTTAACAGACCCGACCAATGGGGATTTTCCACGTGTAAAATTATCATTGGCTGGAGGAAACATGTGTCGGCTCATCGTTGGGATAGATGTCATCCACTCATTGGGCAGAAGGCGCCTATGATACGTCGACACGTGGCACGGCCAAACAGAGGCCCATTCCCTCGAAAAGGCTGTCCCGTTTGACTTGGTCAAAAGGTGGCGGGCCATCCCATGGAAAGCCTATTAACGGCTGTTCGCATATAGCCCATTTGCAGCCCGCTAACCCAAGGCCCGTTACATCCTATCCGAATTAGGCCCAGTAGCGTCATCGGGGCCATCCAATATGATTCTAGCCTGTTTGCACTTCTGGCCCATGTATGGCCCATGACGTCTTGCGGCTCATATGAGGCCCTATGTAACTCTTGGCCTATTAACGGCCCATGGTGAAACTGGCTCGTAATGAACAGTGTATCACTTTACACCCATTAACGGCCCGTGGTGAAAGTAGCCCGTAATGAACAGTGTATCACTTTATACCCATTAACGGCCCGTTATTCCGTTGGCCCGTTTCTAGCCCATGTTATCTTTCGGCCTTCTCAGAGCCCATTTATTCTCGGGCTCATTTCCAGCATTCGTTTACTTATGGCCCGTTACTATCATTTTCTGCTTGTGGGCCAAATTCAGCCCGTGGTTACAGCCGACCCGTTTGTGGTCCGTTAATACGTTGGGCCATTTTCATAGCGTCATCAAATATGGCCTATTAACGATGGCCCGTTATGGTCGGCCCATGAACGGACTATTCCAACTCTAGCCCGTTTACGGCCATAATGCGGCCTGTTATTGGCCCATGTTTGGCCAATCAATCATACGACTCATATAAGGCCCATTGATCATACGGCCCGTAGAAGGCCCATTATGTCTACGACCCGTAGAAGGCCCATTGTTTCTACGGCCCATAGAAGGCCCACTGTTTCTACGACCCGTAGGAGGCCCAGTGTCACTACAGTAAATATTAGCCCATGGTTATTGTGGCCTTGTTTTAAAAAATAGGTTATTGCAGCCACTAGCAAACCGCGGAAAAAGAACTGCACTGACTACAAGCAAACAAATAAACAAGACAACAAGGAAATAAATAAGCAAGCAACTTATGCTAGGCTATCACGGCTATTACACATATTACATCCACTGGGCATCAAAGTTCGCCACCAGTGCAAATATAGGGAACAAAGCAGCATATAAACGCCACAGCAAAACAAGTCCAGAACTAAAACCGCTTCAGAAGAGTTCAAGAAACAATATCCTGGGTACCCATAATGCTGGCAAGATGCTTAGCAAGCTTATTAACTTTCTCTTGTTTGGCACTTAAATCCTCCAGCGCTTGTTGTTGCACAAGAAAGTACGCATCTGAATTCTGCAGGGACTTCCTCAGTCCTTCGACTTCTTTTCGCAGCACATCTGACTGATGCCTTTCAACTTGTAGCTGAGACTGAAGAAGCCGAAGTGATTCAGGCAGCGAATTCGAAGAGCTTGTGCCAGCGGTACTGGCCAGTAACTCGAACACTACATCAACGCAGGACTATGGGGTTTTCTCACTGTGGAGTTTGGGCACCACAGTAGCTTTACAAACTGCTCGTGTGGGGGTACTTGGTGGACATGGTGCTTTGTCAACTAGAAGTGGGTTACTATCCGCTGGGGTTGCGGTTAGATGGGTTGTTGATGGTTCTCTGCCCAACGGTGTAATTGTGCAATCTGGAAGAGTCTCGATTATGTGTGGTGGGGCTAGTTTGTGGGCCAGTACAACCATGGTTCTATCTGCATCGACGGGTAGCACTGTCTTTTGTGAAGAACGGGTTTTTGCTCCCTTAGGTACTACCATCACCCCCTCCAATTCAAATGGCTGATAAATAAGAAAAGAAATTGAATGTACAAACATTGTATGATAGACAGATGTGGTAATTAACATATATGTTGTCTAACCAAACAGGACAGCATGACACAATTTCACATATATGATGCCTAACTAAACAGGATAGCATGACACAGTTTCAGATATATGATGGATAACTTAACAGGATATAATGGCATAATTCAACATATGATGAGTACCAATATAAACAGGATGACATGAGAAAACTATGTGATGTCTTTCTAAAATAGGTTGGGATGAAATAATTCACATACATGTTGTCTAAGTATACAGGATGGCATGATATAATTGACATAATTGATTCATATACTAAGCAGCTGGCACTCGCATGTACGATCTCTAAACTAAGCAGATAGAATTCAATATTTTGCATATGATGTCTAAACGAAGCAATGCAAGACACCATATGCATCATATGAGAAATAGAAACATTGCAACTTAGAGCATACACCTCAGCTGGGATATAGGACTGGTCATCTGTCTCTGAATCCTCCTCTGAGGAGCTCCCTGTAACCATCGAGATATATGCTTCAACAGGTACCATTGCCTGCTCTGAAGACCTTGTTTTCACTCCAGATTTTTCCATAGCCGGCTCAAATGGCTGATACACATGAAGAGTGGTTCAATATACACAGATTGTCAACAAATGGAATACGTAATGAAAAAAAGATGGCATGCGATAATTCACATATATGATGCCTGGCTCTCCATGGCGGTGCATAATTCACATATATGATAACTGGCTGAAAAACATGGCATTGCATAATTCACATATCTGATATAGAAAGCAAACATCGCACAAAGCATGTCTAATCTAAGCAGATGGCATGGCAATGCAAGACACCATATGCATGATATGAGCAATATAACCCAGCCAAGTTAGAGCATATGCACCTCGGGGGGGGGGGGATACGACTGGTCATCTATCTTTGAATCCACCTCTAAGGAGCTATCTGTAACCAGCAAGAAATCTGCATCGACAGGTAGCACTGACTGCTCAGAAGACCTTGTTTTCACTCCAGATTTTCCCATGACCGACTCAAATGGCTAATGCACAGGAAGAGTAGATGAATGTAGAAACATTGTTGACAAATGGAATACATTATGGAAAAAATATGGCACAATATAATTCACATATACGATGACTGGCTAAACAGGATGGCATTGCATAATTCACGTATATGATGCCTGGCTAAAGAAGATGGCATTGCATAATTCCCATATACTCCCTCCATTCCTAAATATTTGTCTTTTTAGAGATTTCAAATGGACTACCACATACGGATGTATATAGACATATTTTAGAGTGTAGATTCACTCATTTTGTTCCGTATGTAGTCACTTGTTGAAATCTCTAAAAAGACAAATATTTAGGAATGGTGGGAGTATGATATAGAAACCAAACACGGTGGCATTCACGCAAAGCAAATCTAAACTAAGCTGATGACATATAAGATGTATAATGTAAGCAATGCAAGGTGCCATATGCATGATATGACCAACATCAGCATGCCAGGTTAGAGCCAACACCTCAGGTGGTAAATAGGCGTGGTCGGCTCCTTTTGAATCTCCATCTGAACAGTTATCTTCCTCTGGAATACAATCTGGAAATGTAGGAGGGGGGGCACTTCGCCTACCATGGAGCGGTGCTGCATGACATTATATTCTCACGCAACGGTCTTCTCTTTTTCTCTGCATGTTCAGTATGATTGTGTACAATATCTGACATGCATAATAATAAAAATAGTTAGATTTTGTAAGGCCTAAGGGGTGCATGCAAAAATCAAGCCTGATGGTAGCAAACGAGTGGATGGATCCAAAACTAATGATAGCAGGTAGATTATAGCTTTAGCTTAAAAACATATACAATGGATCATCTATTGTTTGTTGCCCACCCAACATAAACCACATAGAAGACCCCAGATGAACCAAATAGTAGACAGATACTATTCGTTGCTGGCTCGATATGAGACCCATGGGCAATTCAAAACTCAAGTTTGAACAATAAAGTAGCAGGTAATAATAACCGATGTATAACGTAAGCAAACACGAAAAAATGCGACATCCCTTCCGGAACTATGTAGTCCTCAGGTTCATCTGCTCAGTCAATGATGGTAATGCAGTTGGCATGGCTGCCGGCAATGGGGAAGATGATCTGAGGCGGCGAAAGAAAGTCTGTAGGGGGATCTCTGCTGCAGTGAACTCTTCTGTCGATGGTGCACCTCTGGTGGGGTGGATGACGGCACGGAAGGAGCAGGACATAACACACAGAGTTTTCTTTGACGCCTATCTGAAAATGAAGTAAATCTGTAAGGGCTCCTTAGAATTGGAGGAATCTATAAACGCAGGGACAGGAAAAACACAGGAATAGGATAGGAATGCACGTGCAAAGCAGAGCATTTGGAAACATAGGATTTCAGTCAACCTGGGTGTTTGGCTCACATGAATTGGAAGAACATAGGAATGGAGAAACGTGGTCAAATTAAAGTCAAACCATGTGAAAATGAAAAAATAATAATCTTATTATGTCAGTAATGCAATTAGTTCTATTCTTCGTGCATATTAATTTGAAAAGGACGTTCAAGTGAATAAAATTCCTATGTTTTTTCTTCGAAATAGACACCAAAGGAAAAAAAATCCTCCAGTTTTGCTTTGCTCCACTTCTTCTAACAGATTTGCACGAATAGTAGTTCCATAGCAAAGGATCCCTGAGGGATTGACATGAATGCAGAGTAACAAAGTGATGTGACAAGTGTACAACCTCTTTAGCATAGCCTTATGGACCTCAACATCATTGGGTTGGATATGGAGGATGGTGATGATGCTGGTGTGACTGTCGGAGGTGGGGAAGAAGATCTGAGGCCTCTGGAAACGGCGTCGAGGGTACTGCTCCGCTGTGATGGATGGTTCCGTCGTTGGAGCAGCTCCGCTAAGGTGTACGGCGACAAGGCTGAAGCAGGACAAGACAGACAACATTAATCTGAAGTGCGACCCTAATATCATCTGCAATAGATGATGTAAAATACATCACCAAAAAGTGCTAGATGTAAAATGCATCAGCCGCGCCACGGCCGCTCCGATAGATGCTATAAGTGTTGTTCACTCTGAACTTAATTGAAGAAAATGAACTTTACAGTCGAAACTGAATTTTACTGTCGAAACTGATTGAACTAGTAACAGAGCATTGCAATATATGTTTAGGGCGTTCAAGCACTAGTAGCAGAGAAGCAGTGATCTAAATCAGCAGACGCTCGAGCAGGGAACGCACTAGCAGAGAGCAAGTCATGCAGTAGCACCGCGAGCGAGTGCTAAAGCAGCAAGTCCTGTAGCTGCTGGAGGTCGTGCAGCAGCAGCAGCAGCGCAAGCGAGAGCAAGAGCAGAGCAGCAGCATGAACGAAAGCAGGAGCAGTGCAGCAGTGCAACCAACAGCAAGAACAAAGCCGCAGCGCGAGCGAGAGTCGGAGCAGCTACAGCTAGTGCCGTTGTGGAAGTCGCCGCAGAGGAAGCAATGACATGGGGGAGAGACGCCGTGGACGATGTGGCCGGCGACGGCGCCGTTGATGGAGACCCGCCATGTCTACTCAGTATTGAGCACCGGCAGCCCCGTGAGATCGAATAAAAGATAAAATGCAGCGGTGAGTGCAGAACCTCCTTGGTGGCGCCGAGTTGGCCTCGGCTTCATCGGAGGAATTGGTGAGGGTGCTGCGGTTCCGGTGGGGCAGGTCAAGACGGCGCTGTGTGGGTTGAGGTGGCGCGATCGACGAGGCGAACATTGGGGCAGCTCCTTGGAGGTGGAGGACGGGGCGGCTGATCCGGCGGGATGACGAGATCGACAACGGATCCTCATCCGGTGTGGTGGATGAGGGACGGCGAGCTGTTGCGGTGGACGATGTAGTCGGGGAAGAGTCTCCGGCTGGGCAGCGGTCGGGAGGCCGGCGGCGGAGCGTGGGGTTTTGTGGGTTTTGGCAGCCTCGGTGTACGAATGGGGGGGGGGCGAAGGGGGAGGGGGGAGCCAAGCTTAGGGACGCGCTTGTCCGAAATGTAGGGTAAGTTACCAGCGTACCCCCACCGGTTTTGACACCACGACGTGGAGCTTCATTTCTGGCTGAGGGGTAGAAGGGGGATTTCGCGTGTCTGGGCCGCGGGACTGATTTCAGATGAGGAGGGTGTTCTCGCGCGCGTCCAAATTTCAGGATAACAAGGCGCGGCACGGGTTGAAGAGATAGGAGTTTCAAAGCAGGTGAGACAAAAGATACTCGAGCTTGAAAATTTCAGGATAACAAGGTGCGGATTCCTTGTTCGGCAGAACAAACTTAACATGTAAAAAAACAATTCATATAAGACACAAGAGAGTCATGTCCCCTTTTACTATATTGCTATAGATGCCATTGATAAAACTACAAGAAAAATGTAAAAAAAATCGGGAGAACAAGATTACCCTGTACAGTACCAAATCGATTCGCACTTCCCTCAACAACAACAAAAAAACAAATAAAATCCCACCAAGGAAAGAGTAATGTCCATTTTTATATGATTACAGATGCCATGATCTCGAATTTCAATTTTTGGATCCACGTTATGTTGAATTTGAATATATCGTTAGGTGACCTTGTGGTTTATAATTGATGTAGTCATACATTTTGATCTTCCATCATATATGAACATTTTACTGCACCATGTGAACATATATATTATTGTCTACCATATGTACTAAATTTGAATCAATTTTCCTTATTTGAACACGATTGTTGTCAAGTTATACAATAATTTAAATATTATCTTGATAACAAAAAACATGCATCTAGCAGTAATCATATTTCACTATGAACTACATGTACCATACGCTCTCCAATTCAAATATTTGTATCCATTTTATGTTGAATTCAAATCATAGTACATTATTGGTCTAGGTAGCGAGATGTTCGGGATAATTTAAACCCTGTTTTCATATGTATAATTTTTTGCTGAATTGGGACAAGTTTTGGTATAAGCTTCTTGCAAAACTGGAGATTCTCTCAACAAGCCTCATGGTTCCGAGAGGGAACGTGTCACCTTTGTGTGCGAAATGATATACGCTGCCTCCCCCCTGATTTTCTTTACAGAGGCAACATAGAACTATATGAGTGCCCTGTTAAATTTTGGAATTATTTCGGGTTCATTTGGACTTTTTATACATTAATTGAGTTTCTGGACTTTTAATGTGCATAATCTAAATATGAATTGCATGCACATGCTACGGTGCACCCAAGTGGGTTGAAAAATCACATGTGTGTCCTTGGTTGAATTTCTAGGTCCCATGGAAGAAATGAGAATGTAATTCAAACATCTGGGCGTCATGACTCGGCCAAGAACATCGAGAAACTTAGATTTTAAATTCATGTAAATCTAGAACTCGCCTGGAAATCATGAAACTTGGCATGGTGTCATGTCATGGCACTAACATGTTGTGATAAAAAATTGGGCCGATTTGGAAGCTCGTGGTTCTAACAGGGAACGTGCCACCTTTGAGTGTGAAATGATATATGCTGCCCCCCTTGAGTTTCTTAACAAAGGCAACATAGAACTACATTAGTGCCCTGTTAATTTTTTGAATTATTCCGGGTTCGTTTGTCGTTTTTTATACATTACTTGAGTTTCTGGTCATTTAATGTGCATAAGTCAAATTTGAACTACAAGCACATGCTATCATGCACCAAAGTTGGTTGAAAAATCACATTTGTGTCCTCGGGTGAATTTCTAGATCCCATGCAAGAAATGAGAATAAAATTAAAACATCTGGGCATCATGGCTCGGCTGAGAACACTGAGACACTTGGTTTTAAAATTCTTGTAAATCCAAAACACGTCTGAAAATCATGAAACTTTGCATGGGTGTCATGTCATGGTACTACCATGTTGTGGTAAAAAAATTGGCCGAATAGGAACATATTTTGGTATAATCTTCTTCCAAACCGAAGCTTCTCTCAAGAAGGCTCGTGGTTCTGAGAGGGAACGTGCCACCTTTGAGTGCGAAACGATATACGATGTCCCCCTTGAGTTTATTTACAAAGGCAACATAAAACTACATGAGTGCCCTATTAAATTTTGGAATTATTCTGGCTTCGTTTGGCCTTATTTACACATTAATTGAGTTTTTGGTCATTTAATGTGCATAATTCAAATTTGAACTACAAGCACATGCTCCACCAAAGTTGATTGAAAAATGACATTTATGTCCTCGGGTGAATTTCTTGGTCCCATGCTAAAAATGAGAATAAAATTCAAACATCTGGGCATCATGGCTCGGTCGAGAACATTGAGAAACTTGGTTTTAAAATCATGAAACTTGGCATGGTGTCATGCCATGGTAGTAACATGGCATGGTAAAAAAAATTGGCCGAATATTAAATTTTTTTGGTATAAGCTTCTAGCAAATCAGAACTTCTCTCAAGAAGGCTCGTGGGTCTGGGAGGGAACATGTCACCTTTCTGTGCATAATTCAAATTTGAAATACAAGCACATGCTCCACTGCACCAAGGTTGGTTGAAAAATCACAAGTGTGTCCTCGGGTAAATTTCTAGGTTCCATGCAAGAAATTGGAATGAAATTCAAAATTCTGGGCGTCATGGCTGGGTTGGAAACATTGAGAAACTTAGTTTTTTAATTCCTGTAGATCCAAAACACGCATGAAAATAATAAACTTGGCTTGGTGCCATGACATGGCACCAACATGTTGTGGTAATTTTGCAGTCCGATTTGCGAAGGCCCACACATTAACAATCACCAAAGTCATTTTGGAACAATTGCTGTCACGTTACAATCGAAAACACAAGTATTACTGAAACCGTGGGCATTCTACTTACTAGTACCATTTACATGCCGCCATGCGTCCCCATTTTTTATTAGCTAGGAGGCACCGTGTAGGGTAGCTATTTGAGTACGAGAGGCGTGCGATCAGACCCCTGCGCATGCTTATCAGGAGGAGAGCCCTTTGACCTCCATCTGTCGTCCACCTCTCTCCCAAGGTCTCCGTTAATGGTGCCCGAGCCTCTGTTTAATGGCGTGGCTATGTCTCACTCGACTGAGATTTAAGAGAGGAAAAAGAAAATCTGAAAGCACGGAACTTGATGTAAGATCCGCCGGACCTATATAGCATCTACTGCGACTTATAGCAAGACTGATGAATATATAAGGACGATTAATTGTCTTACATAATTATAAAGATAATTAAAAAAGCCACATGTGGCTATGTCCGAAATACACAAGGGCAAAAGAAGAAGGAAGACAAGGATCTGGCTCGCCGATCTCTACTTTCTTGATGCGTTGCTGCAGGCCGCAAGAACTAGTCTCCATGGCGAGCGGCGATGAGCTCTCTTGTTTCCTCAAGACGATGCTTGAATCCACGGATTCTTCCACCAGCCTTTGGCGCTCGTTGCGGAGCATGTCATTCTCGTCCATAAGTTTCTTGACGATGACGCCGGTCCTCTTCAACAAGGCACTGGCCTCCTCCTGCTGGTCTGCACTATGGACGATCTTCTCCCTCAGCAGGTCGCGCTCGGCCCGAAGCCTCTCATTGCCCTCCCTTAGTTGCCGGATGACGCCGGTAGCCTGTTCAAACGAGGCTTTCATGTCGTCCTGCAACCTCGCATAGCCAGAGATCTGATCCATCTGGCTATGGACGATCACATGCAAGCGCCTTTAACAATCGTCGCCTGCCCGCGAGAAATTTTCCCAGGCCGCCGCGGTGCGGCGGGACATCTCTGCTGCATTCGCGGCGCGGTGGGACATCTCTGCTGCTTCCGCGGTGCAGCTGGACCAGTCTGCTGCATCGACGGAACAGCGGGACCTCCGTGCTGCTTCAGCGGCGCGGCGGGACCTCTATGCTGCTACTTCCGTGCGGCAGGACATGCCGGCTGCTCTCGCAGCAAGGCGGGACATCTCTCGTTCTTCCGCTTCCATGCTCGCCTCTCCCTGGTGGCAATCTCTCGACCCAGAACTCACGCTAGCCATGGCACACGCAAGGATGCTGAATGACTTGTTTGTTTTTGTGGATGAGGAGTTGAGGAGGAATGTGCAGTCATCTTGGCATACTAGTATTTATAACTGAGTACTAATATGCTCCTAAGTGGGAATCCATTTAGGTTGTGATCGGTGTGAACAGGTTTGCCATTCAATATAGTGTGGAGTAATTTGGAATGTGACGACACACAAGCTCAAAATTTATTGACAGTTCTAGTTTCGAAGAGCGACACTATTCACGGATGGAGTAGTTCTTTTTCTACTCCCTCCTTTCCGGTTTTATAGGGCTTATCTCAAAATTTTAGTTTTTCCATTTTATAAGGCTCAATTTGGTTGTTCCTCATCACATGTTCAGATTCCAACGTGCATTAAATCATTGCATGCAAGTATTAAGAGAAAACTGACCAATGCATGTACTTTATGCATGCATGCATTGCAATTAATGCATTGATAAACATAATTTTTTGAGAAAAACAAGAGCATTAATTAGGTGCTTTTGCAAACTGCAAAAAATATTCCACCACTCACCATCTTGGTTGGTGAGATTTTTGAATTAAGCCCTATAAACCGGAAATGAGGGAATACTTTTGTGTACGTGTAATAACTGGCACCGTCGTATACATATCTTACGGTTAATGGGACGTTCAACAGGAATAGTCGCGTGGCGAGCTCTAGGCTAGTCTTTTTTTCAGACGCATTAAACCTATCTCTCGGGACTTCTCGCACGCACCATCGTGTTACCCACAAAAACTTGTACTCTGAGTTTAGTACGTTATACAGGAAGAGAAGAGGTGCATGCATGCACTCGTCCTCTCACACACACGTCTGTTTTTTCTCGAAAAGGAGGATGATGACCCACGGCCTCTGCATCTGGGAGTCACACACGCATCTGTAGCTACGAATTGTTGTGTTCTCAACCATCCGATTGGCTCTATCATGGATGTACCTATATACTAAAACATGTCTAGATACATCTATATTTTGACAAATGGAAGGCGTGTATTGTGGAACGGAGGGAGTGCTTGTCATCAAAATGGATAAAAAGGGACGTATCTAGAACTAAAATACGTCTACATACATCTCCTTTTATCCATTTTGATGACAAGTAGTACATCTTACCCAAAGGAACTTTATATCCAGCAGAGACAAAATATACGTTCGACTGTTGTCAATTACTGACCTGATGTCAAAGTAATTGCTACATCGCCACCAAAACCCACCATTTCTTAAGCTAAAGTAGACCCAGGTAATCCCTATATTAGCATATTACTAAGATAAACAGAACGCACTGTAGAAACATTTAGGATGTGATCTTGTCAATCTGAATGTGGAGGGACACCAGCTTAGCCCCGGCCAGCAGCTTGGGCGGAACTGTGAAGAAGGTCACCTCCTGCACGTCGACGTCGCCGGGATCCTTGTTGCTTGTCACCTCCATTTCCACCTTGATGGCGTCGGTCGTGCCTTTGGGCTCCCCCAGCGGGCCGTTTGCCCACAGCTTGGCCACGTAGTGCGGCAGTGGTGACGCCCCCACTCTGATGCAGACGACCGACATGGTGATAGGAGCGCCGATGTCGAGCACGCCGCCAACCAAGAAAAACGCGCGGCCTTCCTCCTCCGTGAACAGCAAAAGCCGTGGCTCTGATAGTGGCACTTGCAGCTGGAGCACCTTGCCGTACTGGATCCTGTGCACGGGCATGGGATGCGCGGTGCTAATGTGGTGGTGGAGCGTCAGCGGCGGGCCTTCGTAGCCACAGACGGGCACGGGGCATTTGCAGGGCGCGAGCGGACACACGCTCTGGTGATCAGCGGGTTTGTGGTAAGTGACGTAGAGCCCACAGCCTTCGTGCGGGCACTCCACCCTCACCGACAAAAGGACGTAGTCCACCGCCGTGCTAGCACTTCTGGCACTGCCGCTGGTTCCCAGGGTGCTCGACGCAGCAGTCCGCGCAGGCCAGGTGACCTCCCTTGCGCTGCAGAAATCAATCGAACAGCACATCAATCAAGAAACCTACACCTTGCTCAATCAGCCGAACGGACGAGGTGTATTCGAACCTCATACACTGGAGGCATCAAGGGGCGGAGGCACAAGGGGCAGTGGAGAACGGTGAGGTCCATCGAGACCTTGGAGAGCTCCATCGTCGGGTCATGTTCAGTCTGCATGATCTCGCCCTCCTCATGCACAACCATCTCTCGACTTGGGCCAGGGCATTATAAAGCTTTACTGTCACATATTTTATACTACTTCAAGGTGCATTAAATCAACACATGCAAGTATCAAAAGGAGAGTCACGGCATGCATGCATGTGTTGTAATTAATGCATCGGTAAACGCAAATTATTGAAACATATCAAGTGCAGTGCTTTGATGTGTCGCGTCAACTCGTACATCAACGAGAAGTTTGATTATCCTCTCCCCCGCGGACTTAACTGCACCTGCCTTTGGCTGTATGACAGGTTGGCCACACACCTGTCGGGCCCACCTGTCATACACGCAAAGGCAGGAGTGTCCCTTCCTCGCCCATGAGCGTGGTGGTTGGCAAGACTAGGAGAAAGTTTCGCTACACGCTCTCCCTCCCACACGCGGTGGACATGTAGCAGTTCAATCGGTGTCAGATGGCCAGAAGCGTATTGTAGTACTCCTCCAGTGCAGTAGTACTACATCATTGTTCGACTTCCCGAAGAGGCATTAGTAGAAAACAGGGCTTTCGTTCGGCCAGAAAAGAGCATTAATGTCGGTTGCATTACGAACCGGGACTAATGAGAGCATTAGTCCCGGTTCGAGCAGCGAGGGCACCATACAGGCATTACTCCCGGTTCAAATGGGACCTTTAGTCCCGGTTGGTGCCACAAACCGGTACTAAAGGGTGCGATGCCCATTAGTACCGGTTCGTGGCACGAACCGGTACTAAAGGTCTAAATTTTAGTACCGGTTCGTGCCACGAACCGGTACTAAAGGTCTAACCTTTAGTACCGGTAAGTACCGGTTCGTGCCACGAACTGGTACTAATGGTGCAATTTTCAAATCCTACCCCCCTGTGTATCACCTTTTTAGTTTTGTAAAAGTCAAAATAAAATGATAAAAACTTCAAAAGTTAAAATCATTCGAGATGTAGTTATGTTACCACCTCTATTAATTAGGAAAATTTAAAAACTTAAATTTGGACATGTTTTGTAAAAAGTGTAGGGAAAATGTAAAACGGCTATAACTTTTGCATACGATGTCCGAAAAAACGTATAATATATCAAAATGTTCAGCACGAAAATGCCCATCCGATTTTGAGAGCCTATGGCCTGTTTGCAAATTTTAGAATCCTCAAATTATAAAAGGAAAAAAAGTTATGCTCAAATTTCAGTTTTTTTTATTTTTCTAAATCTGGTCAAACTATGGTCAAACTACTTATTCAAGAAGTATTAGTGTTACTAAATAATTATTCAAGAATATTAGTATTACTAAATAATTATTTCCGTTTTTTTGAATTTTGGTCAAATCTGGTCAAACTGTGGTCAAACTAGGTCAAACTACTTATTCAAGAAATATTAGTGTTACTAAATAATTATGGTTTTTTAGAACAATAGTTTCAAACTCAAACAGTGAAATCTGTGACTTCATGCTCAAGCTAAATTCCTGAGGGTTAATAGGATTGACATCTTACTATTGTCAGGAAAACAACAAGTGCAGAATTGGAAACGAGGGAGAATAGAACCCGGAAGTTAAGCGTGCTCAGGCTGGAGTAGTGAGAGGATGGGTGACCGTCCGGGAAGTTAGATGATTTGAGATGATGAGGGGTGATTAGAGATTAGAGGTTAAATTGAGCAGTGATGTGGGGTGATTAAAGATTAGACGTTAAAATAATTCAGGAATTTGAAAATAAAAAAGTTGATTTTTTTTTGAAAAAAATTCAAAAAGTAAAAAGTAAAATTTCCTTTAGTACGGGTTGGTGTTACCAACCAGGACTAAAGGTGGACCTCCAGGCAGCGGCCGCGAGGAGGGCCTTTAGTCCCGGTTCCAGAACCGGGACTAAAGGCCCTTATGAACCGGGCTATAGGCCCTTTTCTACTAGTGAAGCGAAGAGCCAAGCTCAGTCCGGACGCTCGTGTGGCAGTTTCATGTGTAGAGTAGTCTAGGATAGCGTGTACCGTGCCTCTAAGCTTACAATCGTTGGGGTCGGCTCCATGCTATGTGGCCGTCTCAAAGTTTTTTCTAAAAAACTAGGTAATTGTCCGTGCGTTGCAACGGGATTTAAATATTTTAGTGGCATCAGTGCTAATATCGCCAAACATATACATTTAAGGCCTACACCATGTATTAGGAAAGACATTGTCATTAGAGTACTGTAGATTAGCAATACTTGTCTAATTTCCTTAGTTTTTTAGACTATATTGAAAGTTAAAAGAGTAGCAGTACCCTTTCACATGACCAATTCCACCTATCGCACCCACAACCCCACCCATGGCTGATGTTGCTAATCCCGTATGAACAATGCGACACGCAGGACACCACACACATGCAATTTATATATATGATGATTAGGATCAAACCATTCAGACCCAGAAGAAAAATGCAGCAGGCTACTGGATTCCACGTCGTACAAAGGTCAGGCAACAATCATGCGTATGTGTAGTAATTTCGATCCGTATAACATCTTATAACTTCAGAATAAAATCATTATACCACAAATCCTACAAGTAAACTAATGGCCAGAACGCAACATGTACACTCAGATAGCTGCTATTGCTTGTATTAACAAGATGGGATCATCGTGACCTTTTCTTAAATAACTAAATTCACAATCATAATCAATACAGGCATGCAGTGATCATAAAAATCCATTCATTTTACTTAGCATCAAAATTTCTACATGCACTTACATCGAATTGTAGAATGAATGAATGAAATTGATACTTCCGTTTCTGTGTACAGATGACTAAATCAATTAGCCTGGCCCATTCGATGGTTCATCTGACCTTGACTCCCAAGTGCATGAGGATCTTGACATCTTGTTGAATGACTTCGCCACCATTGGCCGCCACACTATCCAGCAATGGCTGTCAGTTGAGGTCGCCGCTCCCTTAGCAGCCACCACCTTCCCTATATTATCCTCGTGCATGACCTGCCATTCACCTTCAGAACCACAACAACAGCAGGACAAGGAGTCGTTGTGGAAGACACGTCCCTTTGCACCTGGTGACTCATCGTTGTTGGTCCTACCGTGCTGGGTTGCACGCTAACGGGGAAGCCGAACGCCAGCATGAGCACCGGGCGCACTGCTCGAGTACCTCGAGGTTCATGTGCGCCTCGTCGAGGCTGCAGTGTGCCTGCTTTCCGATGTCGAAGTAGGTCGCCAGGATGGCATCTTGAGGTCCCCTGCATGGTAGCCGAATCCCTGGGCCAACATGTTGAGGAAGTCTTCAACAGTTGAAGCGCGGCGGCGAAGGCCTTCCGGATGCGCAGGCAGTAGAAGGACGGCCAGGTGTGGAACGTGGACAATGCGCCCTGGCAGAGGTCGCCCTGGCGGATGAGGGTCTCGTAGCTCTACACTTGGACAATGCGCCATAGGATCTCAGTCAAGCGAGGCGAGAGAGGGTTAGGCATGGCGGCTAGAAGGAGGAGAGAAGGGAGAAGATGGGATCGAGCCAAGCGAGGCAGGTGGAACGGTTAGAGGAAGGAAATATCTGGACAGGATCTGTAAGACCGTTTTTTCAGGGAAACCAGGCATGGATGTGGGACAACGGGCGGACGGAAGAGAAGGGGAGTTGGACGAAGGGTTCGTCGACGTAATATGGGAAACGGAACCTTACGGTTCTTTTAGGTAGTAGAGAAGAGATTAAAATAGTCTTTTGACCCTACCTGTCACCCTGGTGATTGTAGTTTGCACGCTCATCTGGTCGAGGCAGGAATATATATTTTAATTTGTTTTTTTCGAAAAGGAGGACTTCCTGGCCTCTGCATCAGAACGATGCATACGGCCACATATATTTTAATTTTTGGTGGGTAAATGTTAAAGGTTGCAGCAAATATATTGTACACTCCGGGTCTTTCATCCAAGTTTAGAGGCAAGCATGTGGGACAAGTGCTATCATGTGTCGCGCCAACTCGTACAACGAGGAGAAGCTTGATTTTACCACACGCCTTCTACCTCGCCCATGCGCGCGGTTGCTCGCAAACGAAGACAGGCTTTTGCTTAGTAGTACTTCAGCAACAAGCTATCCGTCCCGCTCGCGGTGGACGGACATGTAGCAGTGGATTCGACATTGTAGAAGCTGTAGTAGTAACATCATTGTTCATCTTCTCAAAGAGGCGAAGAGCCAAGCGCAAACCGAACGTTGCAGTTGCGAACATTGGAGCACGCATATAGCCAGGCTCTTGCATGAGACAAAATTGCTATGTGAGCCCACTATTGTACTAGTACGTACGACTACTTGCTAGTATAGCCCTGTAAACCAGAAAGGAGTATTTGCCCTTCTAGATATTTGAATAAGTGGCTAGACTACACCGAGACGAAGTACATATGGAGCAAAATGAGTGAATCTGCAGCGTAAATAGATACGTATCATTTTCCTCTCCGTGGTGCACAATATTGAGTATACTGACTAGTCTCATTTTGACATGCATTTACGTTTTTTTGACACAGTACAAACGCAAGCGCTCATATACACGCGCATACACTCACCCCTATGAATGCACACACGCACGACACTATCATCTTGAAATTTACGAAGTCACCATAGGCACCTCATCGTCAACGGGTCCATATGTGCTTGAATGCCAAGGAGGGGAAGGGTAAAGGTTCCTGAGACGTTGAACGGTCAATGATGCATCCTGAATTACATGCAGAGGGAATTAATTGGAGAAGCAGATTAGAGCCAACACGATGTGAATCCAACAGAGTTTGGACTCTCATATAATAAAGGCGCCCCACCACTCCAATCCATCTACTCCCAAGTCTCTGCGCAACACTGCTCACTCCAATCCAAGACCAAGTGACTAGAAGCCACAAGCACCTATGGAGGCGATGGACGCGAGCGGCAGTCGGCTGTGCCAAATCATCCAAGGTGCCAGCCTGCGATCCCGCACCGCACAGCGTTTCCAGACGGTGCTGGCGACCGCAGGCATCATAGCCCTCACCGACGCCGGCTTCGCCTCCCGCATGGACGACATGATGGTCAACTCCATCCGCAAGTTCACCGCCGTCAAGAAGCATGCGGACAACCTTGTCATATTGCTCCAGCCCGCGCGCCCAGGCTCCTCATTGCCTGCCACCCTCATCGGCCTTCATGGTGACCGCGCAGCTCCTTGCCATGCTCGAGGCCGCGCTCGCCACGCAGCTCCTTGCCATGCAAGAAACTGTCGATGTGCACATCCACGTCTACGAGGAAATCATCTACATAGGCCACTACAAGGCAAGCGAGGACAGAACTACGTTGGCCTTCTTCCAGCGGCTGGAATCTTTGGACGCCATTGTTCAGAAGCACGTCGACCTAGCCACGAAAGCCGCTGCTACTTAGGCGTCGTTCGGTGGGCCGGCGCCCTGAGTCGAGGAGGTGGACGTCGTTGATGGATGCATCTCTTCTTCTTGCCTCCTGTAACCAGCACTGCATCGCCTCATGGCCTTAATGTTTTATTAGTATAGTACCCCCTCCATTCCCAAATATAAGTCTTTCTAAAGATCCCAGCAAGTGACTACTACATATGGAGCAAAATGAGTGAATCTACACTCTAAACTATGTCTACATACATCTATACGATGTATTCCATTTGAAATAGTATCTGAAAAGGCTTATATTTAGGAACGGAGGGAGTATATGGCATTTTTATTCCAGTCGTAACGTTTTCACTGTGAGGTGGGGCCGCAGTTGAGCAAACCCACCCCGCCCACCGGGCTTTGACCGAGTTTAGAATTAGAAGAGAGAAACGAAGGAGGAGAGCTAGCTGTAGCACGGACGATGTTGTCAGATGGGACTCGTGTTTATAGAATAGGAGTACTGAGCACTCGTGTCTCTTTTTTTTGAGCGAAAAATTAGTCATATGTCTAGTACCACTAGTTGGGTGCGTGCGACGTATAGTTGTCATCACTTTAGGTCTCCTTTTTGAACCGCAGCTACGCTTCACAGTACATATTTTTTCACGCATTTATCCTCCTATAAGTACTCCTAGGCTATTTCCACGTGCTCCCATTTGCCGACATGTGGGACATAGAGCATCTGGGTCGTAGTGCATGCACGACTCGGAGCATATGTCGGGGTACTTTACATTTCAGACCTCACGAATAACATGCAAACCCCCCGCAGAAGAATAAATAATTGAATGAATTACTACATGAAACCGGATTATTTTTGTTGGGGATATAACTACTGAGTGTAAACTGGCCAGGAGGGCCCGGTTCACTCTCCACTATGCTGAAGCCCATGAAGATCCAGAGGATGGCGCTTTACTAATAAAGCTTAGAGGACTGAAGCCCAAAGGCGGATTAGGGCCCAGAGTGGTAAACCGCCATGACTATGTAACTTCTAATGTAAGTTAGGAAAGGAGAGACCGAGCCGGACACTTTGTATGAGTCGGCCTCGGGGCTCTGTAGACCGGCCGGGCGTCAACCTATGTATATAAAGGGACGACCCGGCGTAGGTTCAGGGACAAGAAACAACAACTCGAGACTCAGGGAGGCATATTTGCTCCCTGGTCATCGAAACCCAATCCATCCCATCACAACTAGACGTGGGGTTTTACCTTCACTGAAGGGGGCGAACTAGTACAAAACTCCCCTGTCCCTTGTCCGGTTTAACCCCTTCAAGCTAACCCGTTGCGATGGCTCCACGACTAAGTCCTTTCATGAGGACATCTGACGTGTTAATTCCATGACAGTTGGCGCCCACCGTGGGGCTATCGCATGATGGTTTCGAGTTCTTGAAGGGCAGCTTTGAAGGACTCAAGGGGTACGTGGTTGGCCAGATGACCAAGAGCCGTCGCGGAAAACTTTACATCAACGATGAAGGATGGGGCCCGGAGGTCGGCTCAATCGAGTACGGGTACCAGGTCCCCTTTGGCGGAATTCATGTCTTCATCGGCAAGATTAGCGAACCGGGCCCTGAGCCGGACATTTGTACCGACCTCGTTGAAACGGCTCACCGTGCGAGTCCAGCCAGGGTTAAGCCCGCCATGAAGCATGCGTTTGTAGGATGTGTCCATGAGATCGGATCTAAACCGGTGTCTGAAGGCGAGACGACTGTTTATTCTGACGGCGAATCATCCACTGGCGAAACCGAGTCCTTTTACCAGATTCATAATGGTGTGTTCGAAGGATATTCCGATGGCAACAGTATTCCGGACCTCCTTGAACCGCCAAGTCGGGTTGCTGTTTACATGGCCGGAACACAGCCCACTTCGCAGTCTTCATCTACAGCGGCGATGAATACTGGATCAGCAGCCGCGGTAGGAGCACCTACGCGCCGACCGGCTCAAGTCCTCTCCGGTTTGATGGATGCCTGGGCGACTTTGTTAACCACGGCAGTCACCCCGGAGACGCGGGATCAGCACAGTGCAGACATTGCAAAGCTGAAGGACCAGATAGAACAGGCTAAGGAGGACCTGGCAACTGAGGATGCTAGGGTGGCTGAAGAGCGGGCCGCTTTGGATGCCCAGTCACAGCTGATATAGGCGCAGAATTATCGGCTCATGCTGGACTAGACCGCATCAGAGGATGTAATGCGAAGGAAATAGCGGTCTCGTCTACCGTCGGTCTACGAAGGATTAAACCTCTTTCAAACACCGGGCGCAGGGCTGAGCAATCTGGCAGCTGCAAATAAGACTGATGCGCCTAGGATAGCTTCGGATCAACTACAGATGACAGAACCGCCCCGGCGAACAGATAACCCGCCGCAATACGTGTCTACACCGCCTGGTCACTTCTCGAGCCCTTTGGATAACATGATTGCCGCAGCATGGCGGCTGGCAGCCATTCCGATGGAGGGCGATTCACTGGCAGCAATTGAAACGCGGCGGGCTAGGGACCTTCTTCAAACCGCCGTGGTGCAGCAGCAGGCTTATTCTTATAGCCAGGATAGAATTCATTCAACCCCTTGTCCGAGCCCGAGCTATAGCAGGCACATGGATGAACCAGAAGTGTCTAGCAGTGCGTGGCATCATAATGCTCAAGATGTGGTGGATAATGGCAGAGCATGAATGGAGGCCGCTTTGGGTCGTCATCAACCCGCGCCGGTTCAGCCAGCTGTGTCAGTAGACCGAGGCACCGGGCTTGCCTTCAGTTCCTGGGGAGTGCCGTGCCTTATTCCGGCTCTCCGTAATGTGCGTCTGCCCAAAGATTTCAAGGGTCCACGTAAAGTGCCTAACTACACAGCGGATCATCCACCTGAGGCGTGGGTCGAGAGTTATGAGATGGCAATGGGGATGTTGGATGTGGATGAAGCGGCCTGTGCAAAGTACTTCACGATGATGTTGGAAGGAATGGCCCGTACTTGGTTGAAAAATTCACCAGCTAACTCCATCGAGTCATGGGATCAGTTGAAGGCCCGGTTTATAGCCAATTTCAAAGACATGTGCAAACAACACCCATGTCCATTGTGGATCTGGATGCTTGTGTTCAAGGGGAGAATGAGTCAACAACTCATTGGGTGCGCCGGGTTTCAGAGGTTTTGCACTCGTCCGACCGGATTAACGCTGGTCAAGCGATCATAACGCTGGACCGTAATTGCCGGTTCAAGGAGCATTTGTTGATGTTAAACCCGAAGATTTTATCAAGGCATATGTGTGAGATAAACCGGAAACTGCTATTCAAATCAAAGATGGCGGTTTAAGCGAGGGCTAATGATAAGTGGCGGATTACTGACTGCTAAAGGTTTAAACCGCCCTTTGGCGGAGGAGACAGATGAAAATTTGCTAAGTGTTAACAGAAACAGGTTCCACACAATGACCAAATTTATTTGGATCTACCACGCTTCAGTAAAGAAAAATTACTGCGACTTATAATGGCGTTAAGCAGGACAGAGAAGGTCGTGTGCTCTACAGAAGAAAGGGAAGACCTACTAATATTAAAAATGGATGCGGAGTAACTACCGCATGAGATCTACACTACTATTGGATCAAAGCAACCGCGGCAGAAGGAAAAGCAAAGAACTGAGGAGGAAGAACGAAGAACTGTACAAATGAACTCACGAACCCTAAACACAGATCTAAAGATGCGGGAAAGATAAACCTTACCACTGCAGATCTACTGCAGAGGGATGCGACGAGTTCTGGTCCTTTTCACGTTGATTTAGCGGCCTTTGTCGATGCAGTTCTCAAGGGTCGCGGACGGCGGTGGAGCTTCAGAGCTTGGACGTCGCGAGGAAGAAGAAGGCACGGAAGGGGAAAAAGAGAAAAGGACCCTCGGGCTTTATTTATAGAGGAAAGTATAAAGGGTAGGCGCGAGAATCGAGGAGCCTGAAGCGGCAGAGTGGGCGCGCGTGTCGCCTCGATTTTCAGGATGCCATTAATGAGGGGAATCTTTTTATACAGAGATGATATCATGATGGACCGTCGCTGTGTCCAGGAGATGACATCATGTCCGTTTAACAAAATTTACAGGAGAAGACAATATGGAGGTTTACGAGAATATAAGGAGATGTTCACAAGATTTCTTTGAAGTATTGAAGATTGACATGAACAGGTTCAAATCAATCTGGGGCATAATGTTGGGGATATAACTACTGAGTGTAAACCGGCCAGGAGGGCCCAGTTCACCCTCGACTATGCTGAAGCCCATGAAGATCCAGAGGATGGTGCTTTACTAATGAAGCTTAGAGGCCCGAAGCCCAAAGGCGGATTAGGGCCCATAGTGGTAAACCGCCATGACTATGTAACTTGTAATGTAAGTTAGGAAAGGAGAGACCGAGCCGAACACTTTGTATGAGTCGACATCGGGGCTCTGTAGACCGGCCTGGCGTCAACCTATGTATATAAAGGGACGACCCGGTGGCGGTTCAGGGACAAGAAACAACAACTCGAGACTCAAGCAGGCATATTTGCTCCCTGGTCATCGAAACCCAATCAATCCCATCACAACTAGACGTAGGCTTTTACCTTCATTGAAGGGGCCGAACTAGTATAAAACTCCCGTGTCCCGTGTCCGGTTTAACCCCTTCAAGCTAACCCGTTGCGATGGCTCCACGACTAAGTCCTTTCATGAGGACATCTGACGTGTTAATTCCATGACAATTTTCATGGAAATCGAAGCACATTCATTAAATTTTGGACATAACATGTTTATAAAAAATGACCGGACCTAAACCAGTCTAAGGGCCTCTTTGATTTTTCCCGCATAAAAAGGGGCCTATTTGATTCGCAGGATACTGAAAACACAGGAATGGGGAAAGTATGATGGCGATGAACCGAGACGAGGAGAAATCTAACTCAGTTAGATGTCAGAGTTAGATTCTAACCCTGAACTAACTCTAAACCAAAGAGGTGTTTGGATGGCAGGGTTAGATTGACAATAAATGCTCTTTCTCAATCATTTGACTACGTTGGACCCTATTTCCTGCCGGATTTGGTGTGGTCGGCAGTTCTGTGGCCTCCTCCCGCTCACAAGTGACATAAACGAACCATCTATAAAAATCAAGCATGCAAAACATGATAATTTTTACTTTGTCCATACAAATGAGATATCCCACTTAAACATACAAGTCATCAATCAAGCTTCACAAAATAAAAAAGCACTTCATGAAACAAAAGCATGAGCTAACTCATCACGGAAGTCATTCACAATAGGGAGGGAGCCCAGAGCCCCTCACGCACCGAGGTAGGAGCTCACCATCGTTGCTCTGGAGGAAGGCTCTGTAGAGCCCAAGCCCCGGGAACCCCTCCGACGCTGGCCCTTGTGAGTTGAGGTCGACATAGGCATGGGTAGCAGGGCCGCTTGCCGCCGACTAGGAACTTAATATTTGGGCCACTAGAAATAATGCAAGCCTATAACTAAAATACCTAGAAAGGTGAACTGAATCTTTGGGCCTCTAGAAATAATGCAAGCCTGAAACTGAAATACCTAGAAAGGTGAACTGAATCTTTGGGACTCTAGAAATAATGCAAGCCTGAAATTGAAATTCCTAGAAAGGTGAACTGAATCTTTGGGCCTCTAGAAATAATGCAAGCCTGAAGCTGAAGTACCTAGAAAGGTGAACTGAATCTTTGGGCATCTAGAAATAATGCAAGCCTGAAATTGAGATACCTAGAAAGGTGAACTGAATCTTTGGACCTCTAAAAAGATTTATTACCTCCTCAAGCAGCATCAAACAATTCCATGCGTGCACCACAAATCTATACCAAGTTTGACCAGGATCTACTTTTCCAAATCAGAATTAGCACTAGAGCAAGCAAGATCAACGATATGGCTGTGAGACAGAGAAGGAACGAACAAACTCACCCCTCTCACGACCTCCCTGGTAAATGTGCCACCGCCGCGCACGACAGAGGGAGAAAAACGACTGGTGAAGGGGGAGCGGGGCGACCTTTGAAGGTAGGAGGGAGAGAGCGGCCGGAGTAGGGCAGCGGAGGCCGGAAGGAGAGGGCAGCTGAAGGAGAGAGAGGGTGAGCGGTGCTTGGGCGGGCGGCCCTATGGGGAACAGAGAGGAGTCATGCGAGAGGGGGGAGTGATCTGGTGCGGGTAGGGGAGATCTTTAGTTATCTTTTAGTGGGCTCGAGGATAACTAACCCAATTAGAACCTCTCCACCGGGCTAGTTTTTTAGCTGGGTTAGAGCAAACTAGCTCAAACTAACCCCTCTTGTTTTGATAATTTGAGGCTATTTCAACCGAAACTAGCTCTAACTCAGGGATCCAAAGAAAGAGGAGTGTTACTGTACATGCTACAGTGTGGACCGTAGCACATTGTTTTTTGTGGCCATATCACCACATTGTTTTCTACTGCTGGTTCACTGGGCGACCATGGTTCGCACTGCTGGTTCACTGGGCTGCCGTGGTTCGCACTACTGGTTCACTGGGCTGCCGTGGTTTGCACTCCTCTGACCTGAGTAGTAGTAGTACTAGTATATACCGCATCATTCTTTGCTCCTTCTTACTACTCCGACATGTGGGAGAGCCAGCATCCGGGTCGACGTGTCATGCACCAGATTAGAGCGCGAAACGGAAGGGGGGCATCACCCCGGTCGGAGCGCCAGTAATTCATGACTATAGTGAGTGGTCATATCACAAGTCTTTCCAGCAGTAACGCGTCGTCAAATCGCACAGCCCGACCTTTCCAGCAGTATGTTTCAGAATCCGCCACTCGCTCACCCTCCTCGCCTCTCTGTCAAACCGCCTACCCAAAAACTGCCGCGCGTACTTCCCGGGAAAAGCCCCGCCCTCAACTCTTAACTACGCGAAAATAGTTCGAGCTTGTTCGTTCTATATAAATACAGTACTTACTGTATGTTTATTCACCCGTGGGGTTGTTCAATGAATGGAGGGGTGGGGAGCACAAGTGAACAATACTGTAGTACTACTAGTATAAGTAGGAGTTGTACAGCAGTCACCTTAAATAGAGAGTTTCTTTTCTTTAATGCCACGAACACAAATTGAAATGCTTGTTGTGGAGAAAAAAAATAATCACTCCACTATATATGGATGCAGTGGTCTGAGCGCTTGCTTTACTAGGGTTGCTCTCTTCATTCTCTCATCCTCTCTAGATATAAACAAGACAACGGTAGCGACATTTTCTCTCTGCTCACCGCTGGTCACAGATCCGACCGGATCCCTTCGGCCGGTGTGTGTAGAGGACTAAAAGGTGCATCGTTCACGCGGTCATCACCGCCGAGGGAGGACACCCACAGCTACCGGAGGGGCCCGATCCTCTGCCCGTGCCGTTCTCTCTCACAAAGCGCCGTCTCGGGAGGTCCTCTAACCATTCTTCCTCCCTGCCGTATTGTCCGCAGATCTGACCTGCCGCTGCCAACATCCCAGCGACTCTCAGGTATAAGTTCTTCTAAAGCGGCCTTGCTCTACTGCCCCAGCTCCCCACGTGTCTGCATGTGCATCTTTTTCTACTCCCATCAGCTCTCCCAAAGCCACCTAAGTTTTTAGTATTATTAGAGGTAAAGCTACTTCATGCATTCGAATCTAGGGCTTTGTTCAAACACCAAAGAAAGGGGGGGAAATTGTAGCATGAATCTAGGACTTGATTCAAAGAGGAAATAATATGGTGAAAGTAGTAGAGACCGGATACCCAACCGGTCTCTTGGTTGAAAAGGGAAATAATGGGAAAACGCAGTACAAACTGGATAAGGAACAGATCTATTATTGGTTGAAAAAAGGATAGAAAGTGGCGGCTGGTGGAAAAGTCAACAGAGTATGTCCAGGATTAGATTTGCTGCCATCACATAGTTAAAGGTCTCCAGGATTAGATTTGCTGCCCTCACATTGTAAAAGGTCTCAGGATTAGATTTGCTGCCCTCACATAGTAAAAGGTCTCTAGGATTAGATTTGCTGCCCTCACATAGTAAAAGGTCTCCAGGATTAGATTTGCTGCCCTCACATAGTACAAGGTCTCCAGGATTAGGTTTGCTGCCCTCACATAGCATGAACAAACTCGTCATCACCACTTTATGCCTCGTTGTAGGTACATTGTGCTGATGCGTCCACTGTTGCATGTCCTTATACCAACCTTTTGCTGTTGTTAATGTAAGGGCGCATGTAAAATGAAGCGATCACACTGTTACCTTAGGGACATGTCTAACCAGTGTTATTGTTAATCTAATGCCTCCAGTGATAAGATGCAATTAAACTGTGTTACAAATGGCACTCCTGCCATTTTCCCCAGTATGGTAAGTAAGTTGCTCCTTTACGCTGCTGAGTGTCCTGGTGTCCCCACGGTCCCATGCCCTTAAACCAACTCTTTAGCTGCTATTGATTTACTGTGTCTGGTAAACAAGCAATGCCACCATTAAAGTAATCCCATATTTGAGGAATCTCATTGATGATCGTAATGCTTCTGGTAACATGAAGCATTGCTGACGTTTTAAAATTTCTACTATCCTTGCGTGATTGCCATGAACATAATTAAGATGCTTCTTTTCATTTTGTATATGTTTCCTATATTCTTATTGACCATCAACTATTTACTTTCTATCTTTTTGTGCAGATAGGGATATCCATTTCACCTTGTTGCTATTGTGACCTTTTGTTGAACTGTACAAAATACTTTTTTTGGAATATGTGTCTTGTGTAGTTCAACTAAAATGTCACGTGGGCAACATCTCTCAATTTTGGTGGAAGTGCACAAAATGGTGATTGGAGTTTCCAAAATCTTTGTCAAGTTCTGCTGGTAATCTCGTGCAACATTTTATTAGCCTTTGCAAGATGGAGCCATCACTGTCACCACAATGGCACTTTATTTTAGTGGAACTGCACAAAAGGATAAGAAAAATATAGTTCCACCTTACATGAGCCGGACAACCAACCTTAATGTTCCTCAATTTTAGTGCAACTACTAAAGAAGAACCTGCCAGCTCACGAGAGCAAGTACTTCCTGCTAGCTGAATGATGCAATCTTTGCTTCATTTCAGGTGAACTGCAGAAAAAGGTGCATGAATTGAATCATGGAACTCCAGGCAGACCTCATCCTAGTGGAGCTGTGATACGTCTCCAACGTATCTACTTTTCCAACACTTTTGCCCTTGTTTTGGACGCTAACTTTCATGATTTGAATGAAACTAACCCGGACTGACGCTGTTTTCAGCAGAAATGCCATGATGTTGTTTTATGTGTAGAAAACAGAAGTTCTCGGAATGACCTGAAAATCCACGGAGGCACTTTTTGGAAAATATAAAAAATACTGGCGAAAGAATCAAGACCAGGGGCCCACACCCTGTCCACGAGGGTGGGGGGCGCGCCCGCCCCCCTGGGCATGCCCCCCTGTCTCGTGGGCCCCCTGAGGCTCCATCGACCTCAACTCCAACACCATATATTCTGTTTCGCGGAGAAAAAAACAGAGAGAAAGTTTCATCGCGTTTTACGATACGGAGCCGCCGCCAATCCCTAATCTCTCTCGGGAGGGCTGATCTGGAGTTTGTTTGGGGCTCCGAAGAGGGGATTCGTTGCCGTCGTCATCATCAACCATCCTCCATCACCAATTTCATGATGCTCACCGCCGTGCGTGAGTAATTCCATTGCAGGCTTGCTAGACGGTGATGGGTTGGATGAGATTTACCATGTAATCAAGTTAGTTTTGTTAGGGTTTGATCCCTTGTATCCATTATGTTCTGAGATTGATGTTGCTATGACTTAGCTATGCTTAATGCTTGTCACTAGGGCCCGAGTGCCATAATTTTAGATCTAAACCTATTATGTTTTCATGAATATATGTGTGTCCTTGATCCTATCTTGCAAGTCTATAGTCACCTATGATGTGTTATGATCCGACAACCCCGAAGTGACAATAATTGGGATACTTCTCGCTGATGACCATAGTTTGAGGAGTTCATGTATTCACTATGTGCTAATACTTTGTTCCAGTTCTCTATTAAAAGGAGGTCTTAATATCGAATAGTTTCCGCTAGGACCCTGCTGCCACGGGAGGGTAGGATAAAAGATGTCATGCAAGTTATTTTCCATAAGCACGTATGACTATTTACGGAATACATGCCTACATTACATTGATGAACTGGAGCTAGTTCTGTGTCACCCTATGTTATAGTCATTACATGAGGAATCGCATCTGACATAATTATCCATCACTGATCCAATGCCTACGAGCTTTTCACATCTTGTGTTTCGCTTATTTACTTTTATGTTGCTATTGTTACAATCACTACAAAACCCAAAAATATTACTTTTGCCACTGTTACCTTTATTATCATACTACTTTGCTACTAAATACTTTGCTGCAGATACTAAGTTATCCAGGTGTGGTTGAATTGATAACTCAACTGCTAATACTCAATAATATTCTTTGGCTCCCCTTGTGTCAAATCAATAAATTTGGGTTGAATACTTTACCCTCGAAAGCTGTTGCGATCCCCTACACTTGTGGGTTATCAAGACTAATTTCTGGCGCCGTTGCTGGGGAGCATAGCTTTATTCTTTGAGTCACTCGGGATTTATATCTGTTGATCACTATGAGAAACTTGAAAGACGAAAGAACCAAGATTTTACCCTCAACTATGAGGGGAGGTAAGGAACTGCCATCTAGCTCTGCACTAGATTCTCCTTCTGTTATTAGTAAGCTTGCGACACCTAAACCTACTACTGCTATGAATTCTGATATGTCGCATGTTATTGATGATGCCACTTCTGCTATGCATGATACTTATGATGAAACTACTTCTGTGCATGATACCACTTTGCCATTAGGTGAATTTCTTGATGAACAACTTGCTAGGGATAGAGAGAATGAAATGATTGAAGATGCTATTATTGATGATAGTGATGATGAAAGTTCTCCCCTTGATTATGAATTACCTGTTGTTCCTGAGGGTAATGTTATGGAAGAGGAGGCTGCTAGAGCTATCTTTGCTTGTAAAGATAGATATGATCTTAAGAAATTATTAGCTAAATGGAAGCAGCAGTCTCTTAATGCTAGAATGAAACCTGACCCTGCTTTTGCTACTTCACCTATCTGTGTTACTGATAAGGATTATGAATTCTCGGTTGATCCTGAGATTATTACTTTAGTTGAATCTGATCCCTTTTATGGCCTTGAATATGAAACTGTTGTGGCACATCTTACCAAGTTAAATGATATAGCCACCCTGTTTACTAATGATGAGAAGTCTCGCTATTATTATATTATTAAGATATTTTCGTTCTCATTAAACGGTGATGCTAAGACTTGGTTTAATTATCTTGCTCATGGTTGTGTGCGTAGTCCCCAGGATATGATTTATTACTTCTCTGCTAAATATTTCCTTGCTCATAAGAAACAAGCTACCTTGCGGGAAATATATAATTTTGTGCAAATCAAAGAAGAGAGTCTCCCACAAGCTTGGGGGAGGCTTCTTCGATTACTTAGTGCTTGCCTGATCAGCCTCTTAAGAAAAATGAAATGCTTGATATCTTTTATAATGGACTAACCGATGCTTCCAAGGACTACTTGGATAGTTGTGCTGGTTGTGTTTTCAGGAAAAGAACAGTCAACAAAGCTGAATTACTATTGAATAATATGTTGACTAATGAAAATAATTGGACTCTTCCTGGGCCAATCCCCGAGGCAATTCCTGAACCAATTGAGCCAACTCCTGAGCCTATTCCTAAACCCACTCCAAAAAAGAGAGGTGTTCTATTTCTCAGTCCTGAAGATATGCAAGAGGCAAAGAAATCAATAAAAGAAAAAGTTATTAAAGCTGAAGATGTTAAGAATTTACCACCTATTGAAGAAATACATGGTCTTAATATACCGCCTGTCGAAGAACCACATTGTCTTGATAACCCGACACAGGTAGTAAAGGTAAATTCTCTCTATAGATACGATAAAGTTGAAATTCCCTCTACTAAATTTCATAGCCCATGCTTAGATGAATTTGATGACTTTATGGCTAGACAAGAAAGTTTTAATGCTTATGTTGGAAGAGAATTAAAGAACAATGCTTTCGAAATAGGACGCGTGAGCAATTATATGGCTAGAGTTAAAGGTGAACTTAAACTCGTTAGCAAATATGCTTCTTTGGTTGCTACTCAAGCTGAGGAAGTACTTAAATCTCAAAATGATTTGCTTGATGAATTAAATAATAAGCCTGACTTTGCTGTTAGAGTGGCTACTAGAACTGGTAGAATGACTCAGGAACCTTTGTATCCTGAAGGCCACCCTAAGAGAATCGAGCAAGATTCTCAGAGAAATAATTTAGAGGCACCTAGTTCTTCTAAAAAGAAGAAAAAGAAAAACGATAGGACCTTGCGTGCTTCTAGTGAACCTGTCGTAGACACACCTGAGAATCCCAATGATATTTCTATCTCTGATGTTGAAACACAATCAGGTGATGAACATGAACCTAGTGATAATGTTAATGATAATGTTCATGTTGATGCTCAACCTAGAAAAAATAATGAAGTAGAAATTGAACCTGTTGTTGATCTTGATAACCCACAATCAAAGAAACAACGTTATGATAAGAGATATTTTGTTGCTTGGAAGCACGGTAGAGAAAGAGAACCATGGGTTTAGAAACCCATGCCCTTTCCTCCTAAACCATCCAAGACAAAGGATGATGAGAATTTCGAGCGCTTTGCTGAAATGATTAGACCTATCTTCTTACGTATGCGCTTAACTGAGATGCTTAAAGTAAACCCTTATGCTAAATATATGAAGGATGTCATTACAAATAAAAGAAAGATATCAGAAGCTGAAATTTCCACCATGCTTGCTAATTACACATTTAAGGGTGGAATACCAAAGAAACTGGGAGACCCAGGTGTACCAACTATACCATGCTCCATTAAAAGAAATTATGTTAGAACTGCTTTATGCGATCTTGGAGCCGGTGTTAGTGTTATGCCTCTCTCTTTATATCGTAGACTTGAATTGAATAAGTTGACACCTACTGAAATATCTTTGCAAATGGCTGATAAATCAACTGCTATACCTGTCAGTATTTGTGAGGATGTGCCTGTTGTGGTTGCAAATGTCACTATCTTAACGGACTTTGTTATTCATGATATTCCCGAGGACGATAGTATGTCGATTATCCTTGGTAGACCCTTTTTGAATACTACAGGGGCTGTTATTGATTGCAACAAAGGCAATATCACTTTTCATGTTAATGGTAATGAGCATATGGTACACTTTCCGAGGAAACAATCTCAAGTTCATAGCATCAATTCTATTGGAAAAGTTCCAACTATTATTATTGGAGGTTTTGAATTTCCTCTTCCTACTATCAAGAAAAAATATGATATTCTTATTATTGGGGATGTTCATATCCCCGTTGAGGTAACTTAGTGTTATTCGAAATTTTTCCGGTTCCGTGTTATTCGGAATGAGTTTGTTAACAAGACTTGATCAACCTTGTTAGTGGATTCATTTTGATGATCATGAGATGGATGAAACTAGAAGGCACAACCTTATGTACCCTCTTTTTACTTTCTGTTATTTAGAATAAATAAAGCAAAATCTTAGTATCTGTCTGTTTTCTGAATTATTCGTGCAATAAAAAATATCCCAAAAATAAAAGTGCTCCAAATGCCCTGCAAATTTAGTATGATTTTTTATGGAATATTTGAGGATTTTAGGCACTAAAATCACTGCAGGAGGGGCAAGCAACAGGCCACGATAGTGGAGGGCGCGCCCACCCCCCTGGGCGCGCCCCCTGTCTCGTGGGCCCCTGGTGGCTCCCCTCCACTTATTCCAACACCCACACACTCCATCTTCTTCCCAAAAAAATTTCCATCCAGCTCAAGCACGAGTTCTAGCTCATTTTGCTGCGATTTTCGATCTCCTTGCTCAAAGCTCCATTCACAAAGCTGCTTTGGGAGATTGTTGCTTGGTATGTGACTCCTCCATTGGTCCAATTAGTTTTTGTTGAAGTGCTTTATTCATTGCAAATTTTTGCTGCAAAGGTGACCATGTTCTTGAGCTTGCATGTTAAATTTTTGAGGTCCCAAGTAATTCTAATGCATGATATGGGCTCTAGGCACTTGTAGGAGTAGTTACTATCAATCTTGTTTAGTTTCATTCACTTTTATTTTGAAGTTAATAAAATTTTCACAAATTTTCAAAAAATGTTAAGGAGACTTTTGAGGGGCTCCTCTAGCCAAGGCTCCTAGGAAAAACAAGCTAAAGAGAAGGAAAAAGGCAAGTATAATCTTCCTCGCATAGCGGAAGTACGACCGTGTGAATGGCCATGCGATAATTTCTTGAAAGAAGCTGGAATTCATGAAGATTTCTATTCTTTGATGGAGAATGCAGGCCTCATCGATTTCCTCCACGACAGGATCGATCAATATCTCTTACTCACCAATACTTTCGTGCAAAACTTTTATTATTATCCTAAGAAGTCACCGCCTTCAGTATCCTTTCATTTATATGATGAATTCAGGGAAATGTCTTTACGTAATTTTTTCGCGGTATGTAGGATACCCTTTGAGGGAAAATTAGAGAACCCCATTGTAAAGTTGTGGATGGCTTTGTTAACATTTAACACTATCACTGTAGGGGATCCAAAGAAGGGGTCCGATGCGAGAATGTCTAGCATACACTTTCCTGTTTTACGCTCCTTTGCCATATTTGCTAGTAGATGCTTGATTGGTCGTGGATATAGTGGAAACTTCAATGTTCCTGATATTATCATTCTTCACCATGCCTTGTTTGGAGATAATAGTTTTAGTATGGGTGCCATCATTGCTAAACGGCTAAGCCTGAATCGTACAAAAGGCCCCATCTTTGGAGGTATCTATGCTTCACGTCTTGCTAGACATTTTGAGATACCTATTAGGCACCATGAGAAAGAGGAGACAAAATTGCATCCTTACATTTTAGATTACAAGAGCATGGTAGCACATGAGTTCATTGTTGACAACAAAGATAAGATGCTCTTGTATAACCTGAGATTTAATAAGAAACACAGTGAGACTATTATTTTGCCTACACCTCTGTTGTTTGATTTGATTGCAGATAATTTTCTTGTCACACCGGAAGTAGTGTACGCTTATCGAGGCCAATCATCCACTCCAGAACCTGAGCCTGAGCCAGAACCTGCACTGGACCCTTATCGTGCATCATCTTACCAGTGGGACCCGGAGATGGCCAGCTAGTCTTATCTTGATTACACCTCCCAGTACACCGGGAGAGTAGCATCGGTCCCTGGCATTAGACCAACTTAGGCCAAAAGCCTAAGCTTGGGGGAGTACGTATTTCTCACCGACTTTACATTCATGCTCACACACTATCCTAGTCGTCGGTGCTCATACTTTTTCACTGTATTATCCATGCTAGTTTAATTTTATTTTTCTAGTTTTCTTCTTGTGTGTCTGTTAAACCTTAAGAAAAAACCAAAAAAATTAGTTAGTTTAATTTCTATTCTTGTAGTAGAAATTAAAATGAAAAACCAAAAAGATTTCTCATTCTTCTTCTTACTTGGGAGCTTTCCCGTGTAAATAGTTTTATTTTCTTTTCTTTCCTTTGGGGGTCGAGAGTAGAAGACCATATTGAAAATGTTTAGTGGCTCTCATATGCATGATTGTTTATTTAACTTAGAGCCCATATTATTTTGTCCTCTCTCTTCAGTTGAATGCTTGCAGATTCCAGCTTAGTCCAATGCGCGTGCACTATTATTATTATACACATCGCTCGGTCGTGCAAGTGAAAGGCAATAATGACGATATATGATGGACTTATTGAGATTAGAAAAGCTGGTATGAACTCGACCTCTCTTGTTTTTGTAAATATGATGAGTTCATCGTTCCTGATTCAGCTTATTATGAAGTAAACATATTTGCAATGACATTTAGAGATTATAGTTGCTTGTGCCATGCTTGATTAGCTATGAGTTATAATGGTTTACCTTGCGTGCCAACATACTATTAGAATGATTATGATGTGGTATGATGGGATGGTATCCTCCTTTGAATGAATTGAGTGACTCGACTTGGCACATGTTCACGCATGTAGTTGAAACAAATCAACATAGCCTTCATGGTATTTATGTTCATGGTGGATTATATCCTACTCATGCTTGTATTCGATGTGAATTAATTTCAATGCATGTTTATGACTGTTGTCGCTCTCTCAGTTGGTCGCTTCTCAGTCTTTTGCTAGCCTTCACCTGTACTAAGCGGGAATACTGCTTGTGCATCCAAACTCCTTAAACCCCAAAGTTGTTCCATATGAGTCCACATACATTCCTATATGCGGTATTTACCAACCGTTCCAAGTAAATTTGTATGTGCCAAACTCCAAACCTTCAAATGAAATTCTGTTTTGTATGCTCGAGCAGCTCATGTTACAACTAGGGCTGCGTATATCTTCCATGCTAGGTGGGTTATTCTCAAGAGGACTGGACTCCGCTCCTCATTCACGAGAAAGGGCCGGTAACTGGGATGCCTAGTCCCATGATCCAAAAAGATCAAAGCAAATCAAAATAATTAAACAAAACTCCCCCAGGGCTGTTGTTAGTTGGAGGCACTCGTTGTTTCGAGCGAGCCATGGATTGATGCTTGTTGGTGGTTGGGGAAGTATAAATCTTTACCATTCTGTTTGGGAACTGCCTATAATGCATGTAGTATGGAAGATAAAACCATCTCATAGTTGTTGCGTTGACAGCAAAAGTATGCCGCTCAAAATGTTATTCAATCTCTATTTTAAAATCGAGCTCTCGCACCTCTACAAATCCCTGCTTCCCTCTGCGAAGGGCCTATCTATTTACTTTTATGTTGCGTCATCACCCTTCTTATTAAAAAGCACCCGCTGGAGAGCACACTGTCATTTGCATGCATTATTATTGGTTTATATTGGGTATGACTTGACTGGATCTCTTTTACCATGAATTACAATGTTTAGTCAGTCCTTGATCTTTAAAGGTGCTCTGCATTTATGTTTTGCGGTCTCAAAAAGGGCTAGCGAGATACCATTTTGTTATATCATGTTATCATTGTTTTGAGAAAGTGTTGTCATCCGAGTTTTATTATTATGGCTCGCTAGCTCATTATGCTATTGATATGAGTAATTGTGAGACCTGGGTGTTATTATGAGTATGGTTAGTTCATAATATTTGCTGAAACCTGAATGCTGGCTTTGCATGTTTACAACAACAAGAGCAAATAGAGTTTGTAAAAGTTTTTCTTTATCACTTTTAGTTTATTAACTGAATTGCTTGAGGACAGGCAAAGGTTTAAGCTTGGGGGAGTTGATACGTCTCCAAAGTATCTACTTTTCCAAACACTTTTGCCCTTGTTTTGGACTCTAACTTGCGTGATTTGAATGAAACTAACCCGGACTGACGCTGTTTTCAGCAGAACTGCCATGATGTTGTTTTATGTGTAGAAAACAAAAGTTCTCGGAATGACCTGAAAATCCACGGAGGCAGTTTTTGGAAAATATAAAAAATACTGGCGAAAGAATCAAGACAGGGGGCCCACACCCTCTCCACAAGGGTGGGGGCGCGCCCACCCCCTGGGTGTGCCCCCTGTCTCATGGGCCCCCTGTGGTTCCACCGACCTCAACTCCAACTCCATATATTCTGTTTCGCGGAGAAAAAAATCAGAGAGAAAGTTTCATCGCGTTTGACGATACGGAGCCGCCGCCAAGCCCTAATCTCTCTCGGGAGGGCTGATATGAAGTCCGTTCGGGGCTCCGGAGAGGGGGATTCGTCGCCGTCGTCATCATCAACCATCCTCCATCACCAATTTCATGATGCTCACCGCCGTGCATGAGTAATTCCATCATAGGCTTGCTGGACGGTGATGGGTTGGATGAGATTTACCATGTAATCAAGTTAGTTTGTAAGGGTTTGATCCCTAGTATCCACTATGTTCTGATATTGATGTTGCTATGAATTTGCTATGCTCAATGCTTGTATACTAGGGCCCGAGTGCCATGATTTCAGATCTGAACCTATTATGTTTTCAAGAAAATATGTGTGTTCTTGATCCTATCTTGCAAGTCTATAGTCACCTATGATGTGTTATGATCCGACAACCCCGAAGTGACAATAATCGGGATACTTCTCGCTGATGACCGTAGTTTGAGGAGTTCATGTATTCACTATGTGCTAATACTTTGTTCCGGTTCTCTATTAAAAGGAGGCCTTAATATCCCTTAGTTTCCGCTAGGACCCCACTGCCACGGGAGGGTAGGACAAAAGATGTCTTGCAAGTTCTTTTCCATAAGCACGTATGACTATTTACGGAATACATGCCTACATTACATTGATGAACTGGAGCTAGTTCTGTGTCACCCTATGTTATAGCTATTACATGAGGAATCGCATCCGACATAATTATCCATCACTGATCCAATGCCTACGAGCTTTTCACATCTTGTGTTTTGCTTATTTACTTTTCCGTTGCTATTGTTACAATCACTACAAAACCCAAAAATATTACTATTGCTGTCGTTACCTTTATTATCATACTACTTTGCTACTAAATACTTTGCTGCAGATACTAAGTTATCCAGGTGTGGTTGAATTGACAACTCAACTACTAATACTCAATAATATTCTTTGGCTCCCCTTGTGTCGAATCAATAATACTTCGTGAAAAAACGTTCCCCCCACTGACAGGTCGGACCCACCAGCTATATCTTTGCACGCAAGGAAGTGCCTCCTTATTACGCATAAAAAAAGAATAACCCCTGCTAGCTGGGACCCACCATAGTGGGTGGCTGACTTGTGGGCCTACTAAGTTGACGAGGATGGAGGGCTTTGTCAACTTAGTCAATATGAATACGATGTCCATCCAACGGCCATATTGCTTCTTCAACATCTGGTCTTCTTACTCCAGCCGCCCAAAGCAGCGCCGGTCGTGTCGCGTGCTCCTGCCTCTCGTGGCCGGCTGTGATGCCGCGGAGGCCTCACCGCCCCCTACTACTCCCACCGCTGGCCCAGGGCATCCCTCTACTCACCCACACCCCCTGTTATTCTGCCGGGATGGCAGCCTCACGCCGCAGCCGAACCAGTGAACCCTCATACTCCTCCCTGTGTGGGCATCCACTGCCGCGTCTTCCCCGGCTCCGCGTGGTCCCCTTCCTAGGCCTCGCCGGCCGTTGTCCACCGCCTTGGTGCTCTCGGCGTAGCGTGGTCAATGTGGTCAATGACCGACTTCCATCGAAGAGTACTATATGTGGAGAGGCTGATAGCTGGGACCACGGCCACAGGTGGGTCCACGGCCACAGCCCAGTTTTTTGGTGATTTGCCAAGTAAGTCGCTTTGTCAGGCCTATTGGGCTGCAAAGCTTTCAAGACAAGGAGAGCTTCATTCGGCTGGCCGAGAAAATGACCTATCAGTAATGAGAAATCGGCTGTACATTTTTAAAACACATCAAACCGGCAATTAGTTTCAAATATCTTTTTTCATTTCGAGATTTTAAATTGCATTTATTCTTATGCGTGGACAATTTGTTGGATTTTATATAGATATACATTTATTTTAAAAATCATTTTCAATGTGACTCAAAATTTCAGGATTAAAAACAGTTTGGACCGCACCGAAATATGCAAAATTTCGTATATTTTTTTAACCGTGGCCACAATATGGGCTTTAATGCTAACAAAAAGGATATGGGCTCCAAAAAAACCTTAACATTAGCAAATGGGCTGTAAATTATTAGAAATAATGGCAGATGGGCTATATGTTGTTTTCCATAGATTTGAGGCTTTCCTTAAAAAGGCTGACGCAGAAGCAGTGACTGTTGGATTTCCATCCAACGGCCGGCGTCCTTCTTCAATCTTTGCTCTTCCTACTCCAGCCGCTCAAACAAGCGCCAGCGGGACTGCCTGCTCCCTCCTCCCCGCGGCCAACTGTGTTGCCGCACAGGCCTCACCGCCCCACCGTACTCCCATCACTGGCCTAGCCACCCCTCTACTCACCCACACCTGTTGTTATTCTCCGGCGACGGCGGACGCGCCAGAAAACCCTCGTACATTCGTACTCCCCTCCGCGTGGGAAACAACTACCGAGTCTTTCCTGCCTCCGTGTCGTTCCCTTCCTAGGCCTCGCCTTCGTCCACCGCCCTGGTGCTCTCGGCACGGCCTGGTCAACGTGGTCAATGACCGACATGCATCTGAAGTGGACTGTACGTGGAGAGGCCGACAGCTGGGTCCACGGCCGCGCGCAAGGAAATGCCTCCTTATTACGCGCAAAATAATGATTCCTCCACCTGACATCAGGGACCCACCGAAAGGGCCTCTGTATTTCGCGAAAAAAACGTTACCGCTGCTGACAGCTCAGACCCACCAGCTATATCTTTGCATGCAAGGAAGTGCCTCCTTATTACGCAAAAAAAAATGAATACTCCGCCTGTTGGCTCGGACCCAGTATAGTGGCAGGATGACTTGTGGGCCTACTAAGTTGACGGGGACGGAGGGCTTTGTCAACTTGTTAATATGCACAATTCTAGCTCCAGTGACCGTACGATGTCCATCCAACGGCCGTAGTGCTTCTTCAACCTCTGGTCTTCTTGCTCCAGCCGCCCAAACCAGCGTCGGTCGTGCCTCATGCTCCTGCCTCCCGGGGCCGGCTGCGATGCGGCGGAGGCCTCACCGCCCCCTACTACTCCCACCGCTGGCCAGGCCATCCCTCTACTCACCCACACCCCCTGTTATTTTGAAGCGACGACAACCTCACACCGCAGCGAACCAGTGAACCCTTGTACTCCTCTACGCGTGGGCATCCACTGCCGCGTCTTCCCCGGCTCCACGTCGTCCCCTTCCTAGGTCTCGCCATCGTCCACCGCCCTGGTGCTCTCGGCGTGGCATGTTCAACATACGAGAGTCATCGAAAGAGGACTCCACGTGGAGAGCCTGACAGCTGGGACCCACGAGGTCCATGGTCGCACGCAAGGAAAGTTCCTCCTTATTACGCACTGTACGTGGACTGTACGTGGGAAGGGCTTCTGTATTTAGCGAAAAAAACATTCCCCCCACTGATAGGTCGGACCCACCAGCTATATCTTCGCACGCAAGGAAGTCCCTCCTTATTACGCACAAAAAAATGAATACCCCCTGCTAGCTGGGACCCACCATAGTGGGTGTCTGACTTGTGGGCCTACTAAGTTGACGAGGACGGAGGGCTTTGTCAACTTAGTCAATATGAATGATTCTAGCTCCAGTGACCATATGATGTCCATCCAACGGCCATAGTGCTTCATCAACCTCTGGTCTTCTTACTCCAGCCAACCAAAGCAGCGCCGGTCGTGCCGCGTGCTCCTGCCTCTCGTGGCCGGCTGTGATGCCGCGGAGGCCTCATGATGACCCAAAAGTGTAGGGGATCTATCGTAGTCCTTTAGATAAGTAAGAGTGTCGAACCCAACGAGGAGCAGAAGGAAATGATAAGCGGTTTTCAGTAAGGTTTTCTCTACAAGCACTGAAATTGTTGGTAACAGATAGTTTTGGGATAAGATAAATTGTAACGAGTAACAAGTAAATAGAGTAAATAAAGTGCAGCAATGTGTCCCAATCCTTTTTGTAGCAAAGGATAAGCCTAGACAATTTCTTATAATGAGAAAAGAGCTCCCGAGGACACATGGGAATTATCGTCAAGCTAGTTTTCATCACGCTCATATGATTCGCGTTCGGTACTTTGATAATTTGATATGTTGGTGGACCCGTGCTTGGGTACTGCCCTTACTTGGACAAGCATCCCACTTATGATTGACCCCTATTGCAAGCATCCGCAACTACAAAAGAAGTATTACGGTAAACCTAACCGCAACATTAAACATATGGATCTAAATTAGCCCCTTACGAAGCAACGCATAAACTAGGGTTTAAGCTTCTGTCACTCTAGCAACCCATCATCTACTTATTACTTCCCAATGCCTTCCTCTAGGACCAAATAATGGTAAAGTGTCATGTAGTCGATGTTCACATAACACCACTAGAGGAAAGACAACATACATCTCATCAAAATATCGAACGAATACCGAATTCACATGACTACTAATAGCAAAACTTCACCCATGTCCTCAGGAACAAACGTAACTACTCACAAAGCATATTCATGTTCATAATCAGAGGAGTAATAATATGCATTAAGGATCTGAACATATGATCTTCCACCAAGTAAACCAATTAGCATCAACTACCAGGAGTAATCAACACTACTAGCAAACCACAGGTACCAATTTGTGGTTTGGATACAAGATTGGATACAAGAGATGAACTAGGGTTTTGAGAGGAGATGGTGCTGGTGAAGATGTTGATGGAGATTGACCCCCTCTCGATGAGAGGATAGTTGGTGATGACGATGGTAATGATTTCCCCCTCCAGGAGGGAAGTTTCCCCGGCAAAACAGCTCTGCCGGAGCTCTAGATTGGTTCCGCCAAGGTTCCGCCTCGTGGCGGCGGAGTTTCGTCCCGTAATCTTGCCCATGATTTTTTCTAGGGTGAAAGCCTTCATATAGCAGAAGATGGACACCGGAGGGCCACCAGGGGGCCCAGGAGATAGGGGGCGCACCCAGTAGGGGTGGGCGCCCCCCACCCTCCTGGCCAGGGTGTGGGCCCCCTCTGGTGTTTCTTTCGCTAAATAATTCTTATTAATTCCAAAAATAAGTTCCGTGGAGTTTCAGGATTTTTGGAGCTGTGCAGAATAGGTTTGCAATGTTAGCTCCTTTTCCAGCCAGAATTCCAGCTGCCGGCATTGCCCCTCTTCATGGTAAACCTTGTAAAATAAGGGAGAATAACCATAAGTATTGAGATGTAATGTGTAATAACAGCCCATAATGCAATAAATATTGATATAAAAGCATGATGCAAAATGGACATATCACCTCACCGCACCATACTACCCCCACCGCTGGCCCAGGGTATCCTTCTACTCACCCAGACCCCCTGTTATTCTGCGGCGACGGCAGCCTCACGCCGCAGCCGAACCAATGAACCCTCGTACTCCTCTCCGCGTGGGCATCCACTGCCGCGTCTTTCCCGGCTCCTCGTCTTCCCCTTCCTAGGCCTCGCCGTCGTCCACCGCCTTGGTGCTCTCGGCACGGCGTGGTCAATGTGGTCAACGACCGAGTTCCATCGGAAGAGTACTATACGTGGAGAGGCTGACAGCTGGGTCCACGGCCATAACCCAGTATTTTTGTGATTTGCCAAGTAAATCGCTTTGTCAGGCCAGTTGGGCTGCAAATCTTTCAAGACGAGGAGAGCTTCATTCGGCTGGCCGAGAAAATGGCCTATCAGTAATGTGAAATGGGTTGTACATTTTTAAAACACATCAAACCGGCAATTAGTTTCAAATATCTTTTTTTTATTTCGAGATTTTAAATTGCGTCTATTTTCATGCGTGGACAATTTGTTGGATTTTATATTGATATACATTTATTTTTAAAATCATTTTGAATGTGACTCGAAATTTCGGGATTAAAAACAGTTCGGACCGCACCGAAATATGCAAAATTTCATATAATTTTTTAACCATGGACATAATATGGGTTGTAATGCTAACAAAAAGAATATGGGCTCCAAAAAAACCTTAAGAATTAGCAAATGGGCTGTAAATTATTAGAAATAATGGCAGATGGGTTGTATGCCGTTTTCCATAGATTTGAGGCTTTCCTAAAAAAAAGGTTGATGCACAAGCAGTGACTGATGGATTTCCATCCAACGGCCGTCGTGCTTCTTCAATCTCTGCTCTTCCTGCTCGAGCTGCTCAAATAAGCGCCGGCGGGACTGCCTGCTCCCTCCTCCCCGTGGTCGGCTATGCTACCGCGCTTGCCTCATTTCCATCCAACGGCCGTTATGCTTCTTCAATCTCTGCTCTTCCTGCTCTAGCCGCTCAAACAAGCGTCGGCAGGACTGCCTGATCCCTCCTCCCCGCGGCCGGCTGTGCTGCCGCGCAGGCCTCACCACCCCACCGTACTCCCATCACTGGCCTAGCCATCCCTCTACTCATCCACACCTGCTGTTATTCTCCAGCGACGGTAGACGAACCAGTAAACCCTCATACAGTCGTACTCCCCTCCACGTGGGAAACAACTGCCGAGTCTTCCCTACCTCCGTGTCGTTCCCTTCCTAGGCCTCGTCGTCGTCCACCGCCCTGGTGCTCTCGGTGCAGCCTGGTCAACATGGTCAACGACCGACATGCATCTGAAGTGGACTGTACGTGGAGAGGCCGATAGCTGGGTCCACGGCCGCACGCAAGGAAATGCCTCCTTATTACGCGCAAAATAATGATTCCTCCACCTGACATCAGGGACCCATCGAAAGGGCCTCTGTATTTCGCGAAAAAAACATTACCGCCGCTGACAGCTCGGACCCACCAGCTATATCTTCGCACGCAAGGAAGTGCCTCCTTATTACGCACAAAAAATTAATACTCCCCATGTTAGCTGGGACCTAGTATAGTGGCAGGCTGACTTGTGGGCCTACTAAGTTGACGGGGACGGAGGGCTTTGTCAACTTAGTCAATATGCACAATTCTAGCTCCAGTGACCGTACGATGTCCATCCTACGGCCTAGTGCTTCTTCAACCTCTAGTCTTCGTGCTCCAGCCACCCAAACCAGCGCCGGTCGTGCCTCGTGCTCCTGCCTCCCGTGGCCGGCTGCGATGCGGCGGAGGCCTCACCGCCCCCTACTACTCCCACCGCTGGCCAGGCCATCCCTCTACTCACCCACACCCCCCGTTATTCCGCGGCGACGGCAACCTCACACCGCAGCGAATGAGTGAACCCTCACACTCCTCTACGCGTGAGCATCCACTGCCGTGTCTTCCCAGGCTCCGCATCGTCCCCTTCCTAGGCCTCGCCGTCATCCACCGCCCTGGTGCTCTCAGCGCGGCGTGGTCAACATGATCAAGGAACGGCTTCCATCGGACGTGGACTGTACGTGGAGAGGCTGACAGCTGGGTCTGTGGCCGCAGCAAGGAAGTGCCTCCTTGTTACGCGCAAAATAATTATTCCTCCACCTGACAGCGGGGACCCACCGGACGGGCCACCGTATTTCGTGAAAAAAACGTTTCCCCCTGACTGCTGGGACCCACCAGCTACATCTTCGCACGCCAGGCAGTGCGTCCGGGCAAAAAAAATGATTCGCCCCCTGACTGCTGGCACCCACCAGCTACATCTTCGCACGCAAGGAATTGCCTGACAGTCGGCACCCACCTGGTCGAAGCGTATGTAGCGTTGTTATTCTAGTCGCGAACGTGTACGTACATATATACTGGTCGATGTAGAGGCGTGCACGTGTTGTACTAGAGGCGCGTACATGTCGTAGTAGAGGCACACACATAGCATGTACACGTACGTACAGCGGCCAGTGTGCAAGAAAGAAAATACGACCACGTATGTGTACATACGGGCGGGGTGTCGAACGCCTACTCGCGCATACGTACCGTCAGGGCTCGTGTACATGGCTGGGTCGGAACGGAGAAACAGCGCCGTTGTCATGTTCATGGGGAGGCAATGGAATGTGTCGTGTTCATTGGTAGGCAACTGAATGTGTCATGTTCACCGGGAGGCAACGGAACGCGTGGGAGTCAACCGTATGGGTCGGAACGGAATGCATCGTTGTGTTCATCGGGAGGGCATGGACGGAACAGGCGATGGAAACGAGGCCTGGCGTACCGCGGAACGGAGGAAACGGCCTTGTGTTCGACCGGCCACGTTCGAAACAGGATCCTGTTCATCGGGAGGGGTCTGGCGTACCGCAAAACGGAGGAAACAGACCTCCTACGGTGGAAACGGGGGTCCTGTTGATCGGGAGGGGTGTGGCGTACCGCAAAACGGACGAAACGGACTTGTGTTGGAGCGCTACGGTCCAAACGGGGGTCCTGTTGATCGGGAGGGGTGTGGTGTACCGCAAAACGGAAGAAACGGACTTGTGTTGGAGCGCTACGGTCGAAACAGGGGTCCTGTTCATCAGGAGGGCTGTGGCGTGCCACAAAACGGGACTCCACGGGATACTATTCATCTCCACCGTCGACCTCCTCCAGCCTCCACGGGCTACCGTCGACCTCCTCCAGCCTCCACAGGCTCCTGTTCATCCAGCCTCCATCACACGCTACTCCACCGGCTACTGTTCAACCACCCCTCCACGGGCACCCCTCCACCGTCTACTGTTCATCCAGCCCTCCACGGGGTCATCCTGTTCATCCAGAGGCAACGCCACGG
>NC_041387.1:9209484-9213238 GCF_002162155.2 Triticum dicoccoides
GAGGCAACATCGATCGCATTCAGTTAGCAGAAGTAGCGAAGGAATCGCTCAATCGGGTTCAGTTAACAGCCATTGATCGATCGCTCGGGTTCAGTAACGCGTAGCGTGCGGTGCAATCGCTCGGTTTTAGTTAGAGCCCAACGCCTCGCTCGGGTTCAGTTAGAGCCAACGCCTCGCACGCACGTACATGTATTAGAGAAACGTGCATCGCTCGGCCCCCGACCTCCCACCATAACCGGGAACTCCCCAAAATTTTACTCGCCCTCGCTTCTACCATGGTTTTTTCCATCATGGACGACCCAAAGAATGTCATGCAGCTGCGTCTCCGGCCCGCCCAGGACGAAAAGCCCATGTTCTGTCATGATTTTTTGTCATCGAAGTAGGAGCCCACCACATCTATTATGATACCGGGTTTTGTCACAATTATCGTCATGGAAGTGTCATATGAATGACCAAAAAAATCGTTAGGCCCAAAATGTCACGGATGTGTCTTTTTTTATAGTGACCTCCGGGTTCGTCAATCGTGGAAATCACTCTGGGACCCCAAAACAGTGAGTAATAGGTCAAGAAACAGGCCAGAATCGGCCAAAACTGCGATTGTTGATGGCCGACATGTAGGCGGTTCAAAAACTATGGAAATTGCTTCGGGACCCCAAAACGTTGAATAATAGTCCACGAAACGGGTCGAAATTGGCCAAAAATGTGAGTGTTGATGATGGACACGTAAACGCACCCCGGGGATTGCAAATCGTGAAAATCTCCCTAGGACCCCAAAACGGTGAGTAATAGTGGACGAAACGGACCAGAATCGGCCAAAATTATGAGTGTTGATGACCAACACGTAAACGCACCCTGGGGTTCATCAATTGTTGAAATCACTCTGGGACCCCAAAATAAGGTAATAGTCCAAGAAACTAGCCAGAATCGGCCCAAACTGCATTTGTTGATGCCGGACACGTAAGCGCACCTTGGGGTTTGACAACCATGGAAATCGCTTTCGGACCCAAAAATTGTGAGTAATAGTCCACAAAACGGGCCAGAATCGACAAAAACCGCGAGTGTTGATGACCAACACGTAAACGCACCCCGGGGTTTGTCAATCGTGGAAATCACTTCGGGACCCCAAAACTGAGTAATATTCCAAGAAACGGGCCTGAATCGGCCCTAACTATGAGTCTTGACGACCAACACGTAAGCACATCTTGGGGTTCGACAACCATAGAAATCGCTGTGGGACCACAAAACAGTGAGTAATAGTCCAGGAAACAAGACAAAATCGGCCAAAACTGTGAGTGTTGATGACTGACACATAAACGCACCCCAGGGTTCGTCAATCATGGAAATCACTTTGGGACCCCAAAATAGGGAGTAATAGTCCAAGAAACAGGCCAGAATCGGCTCAAACTATGAGTGTTGATGACCGACACGTATGCGCACCTTGGGGTTCCATAACCATGCAAATCGATTTGGGATCCCAAAACGGTGAGTAATTGTCCATGAAACGGGCCCGAATCGGCCAAAACCGTGAGTGTTGATGACCGACACGGAAACGCACGCCGGGGTTCGTTAATCGTGGAAATCACTCTGGACCTCAAAACAGTGAGTAATAGTCCACGAAACGGGCCAGAATCAGCCCAATCTATGAGTGTTGATGACCGACACGTAACCGCACCTTGGGGTTCGGCAACCATGGAAATCGATTTGGGACCCCAAAACGGTGAGTAATAGTCCACGAAACAGGCCAGAATCAGCCAAAACTGCGATTGTTGATGACCAACACGTAAGCGCACCTCGGGGTTCGGCAATCGTGGAAATCACTCCGGGACCCCAAAACTGAGAAATAGTTCAAGAAACGGGCCAGAATCGGCCCAAACTGCGATTGTTGATGAAAGACATGTAAGCACTCCTTGGGGTTTGACAACCATGGAAATCGCTTCGGGATCCCAAAAAGGTGAGTAATAGGCCACGAAATGGGCCAGAATCGACAAAAACCGCGAGTGTTGATGACCGACACGTAAACAGACCCCGGGGTTCGTCAATCGTGGAAATCACTCCGGGACCCCAAAACAGTGAGTAATAGTCGAAGAAACGGGCCAAAATAGGCCAAAACTACGACTGTTAATGGCCGACAAGTAGGCGGTTCAGAAACTATGGAAATCGCTTCGGGCCCCAAAACGATGAATAATAGTTGACGAAACGGGTCAGAATTGGCCAAAACTATGAGTGTTGATGACCGACACGTAAGCGCACCTTAGGGTTCCGCAACCATGGAAATCGATTTGGGATCCCAAAACGGTGACTAATTGTCCACGAAACGGGTCAGAATCGGCCAAAACAGTGAGTGTTGATGACCGACATGGGAACACACCCTGGGGTTCATTAATCGTGGAAATCACTCTGGACCCCAAAACAGTGAGTAATAGTCCACGAAATGGGCTAGAATCGGCCAAAACTGTGAGTGTTGATGACCGATACGTAAACGCACCCCGGGGTTCTTTAATCGTGAAATTCACTCCGGGAGCCCAAAATAGTGAGTAATAGTCCAAGAAACGGGCCATAATTGGCCGAAACTGTGAGTGTTGATGACCGACACGTAGGCGCACCTTGGGGTTAGACAACCATGGATATCGATTTGGGACCCCAAAACGGTGAGTAATACTCCATGAAACGGGGCAGAATTGGCCAAAACTGTGAGTGTTCATAACCGACACGTAAGCGCACCTTGGGTTTATACAACTATGAAAATTGTTTCGGGACCCCAAAACGATGAGTAATATTCCACGAAACGGGTTTGAATCGGCCGAAACGGTGAGTGTTGACGTCGGACATATAAATGCTACCCGGGGAACGTCAATCGTGAAAATCGCTTTGGGATCCCAAAACCGTGAGTAATAGGCCACGAAACGGGCCATAATCGGCAAAAACCGCGAGTGTTGATGACCAACACGTAAACGCACCCAGGGTTCGTCAATCGTGGAAATCACTCCGGGACGCCAAAACAGTGAGTAATAGTCCAAGAAACGGGCCAGAATCGGCCAAAACTGCGACTGTTGATGGCCGACACGTAGGCGGTTCAAAAACTATGGAAATCTCTTCGGGACCCCAAAACATTGAATAATAGTCCACGAAACGGGTCGGAATTAGCCAAAACTGTGTGTGTTGATGCTGGACACGTAAACGCATCCCGGGGATTGTCAATCATGGAAATCTCCCTAGGACCCCAAAACGGTGAGTAGTAGTGGATGAAACGGACTAGAATCGGCCCAAATTATGAGTGTTGATGACCGACACGTAAGCGCACCTTGGGGTTAGACAACCATGTATATCGATTTAGGACCCCAAAACAGTGAGTAATACTCCACGAAACGGGCTAGAATCGGCCAAAACTGTGAGTGTTCATGACCAACATGCACTAGTAGAAAAGAGGGCTTTGGTCCACCCCGGGTTAGCCCATTAGTCCCCGTTCAGTCTAGAACTGGGACTAATGGGGGCATTAGTCCCGGTTCGTGCGCCCAGGGGCCACGTGGGCCATTTGTCCCGGTCGTCTGGACCTTTTAGTCCCGGTTGGTGCCACGAACCGGGACTAAAGTGTGCGATGCCCATTAGTCCCGGTTCGTGGCATCAACTGGGACTAAAGGGTTAGACCTTTAGTCCCGGTTCGTGCCACAAACCGGTACTAATGGGGTTTGAGGCATTAGTACCGGTTCATGGCACGAACCGGTACTAAAGGTCCCATTTTCAAACTCCACCCCCC
>NC_041387.1:9213541-9233224 GCF_002162155.2 Triticum dicoccoides
AAAGAAAATGATGAAAATGTCAAAAAATAAAAGAAAATAAGTTTCCCATGTGATATATGGTCTAGTTGTTGGGAAAATTTACAAATATGAATTTCGACTTTATTTGCAAAATCTCTCTAGAATTTAGTAAAATGGACATAACTTTTGCATACGAACTCGGATGAAAAAGTTTTTTATATGAAAAATCATCTACTCGAAAAGTTACACATTTTCAAAATCCCATGAAACATTTTCAAAATCCACAAAAGCCTAACAGAAAAAAAGTTATGGGGCTTTTAAGATCTAGAGTGGAAAAAATCGAAAAAAATTCAAACTGTCATCAAACAACGGTCAAACAATTGTCAAACTAATTATTCTAGAATATTAGTGTTACTAAATAATTATTTCAGTTGTTTTGAATTTTGGTCAAATCTGGTCAAACTGTGGTCAAATTGTGGTCAAACAATTATCAAACAATGGTCAAACAATGGTCAAACTAATTATTCAAGAAATATTAGTGTTACTAAATAATTATTGTTTTTTAAAACAATAGTTTCAAACTCAAACAGTGAAATGTGTCACTTCATGCTCAAGCAAATTTCCTGAGGGTTAATAGGATTGACATCTTACTATTGTCAGGAAAATAACAATTGCAGACTTGGAAATGAGGGAGAATAGAACCCGGAAGTTAAGCGTGCTCAGGCTGGGGGAGTGGGAGGATTGGTGACCGTTTGGGAAGTTAGATGATTTGGAATTATGAGGGGTGATTAGAGATTAGAGGATAAATTGAGCAGTGATGAGCGGTGGTGATTAGATATTAGAGGTTAAAATAATTCAAAAATTGGAAAATAAAAAAATTTCAAAAAAAAATCATAAATTTTCCTTTAGTCCCGGTTGGTGTTACCAACCGGGACTAAAGGTGGAGCTCGACGTGGCCGCGGCCTTTAGTCCCGGTTCGTGTTAGAACCGGGACTAAAGGGGGGAGGCATTAGTAACGACCCTTAAGTCCCGGTTCATGAACCGGGACTAAAGGCCCTTACGAACCGGGACAAATGCCCTATTTTCTACTAGTGACGTAAGCGCACCTTGGGATTCAAAATCTATGGAAATCGCTTCGGGACCCCAAAACGGTGAGTAATAGTCCAGGAAACGGATCAGAATTGGCCAAAACTGTGAGTGTTGACGTCGGACACATAAATGCAACCCGGGGATCATCAATCATGCAAATCGCTCTGGGACCCCAAATCAGTGAGTAATAGTGGATGAAACGGACCAGAATTGGCCAAAATTGTGAGTGTTCATGACCGACACATAAATGCACCCCGGGGTTCGGTAATCATGGAAATCACTCCGGGACCCAAAACTGAGAAATAGTTCAAGAAGCGGGCCAGAATTGGCCCAAACTACGAATGTTGATGACAAACATGTAAGCACTCCTTGCGGTTTGACAACCATGGAAATCGCTTCGGGATCCCAAAACGGCGAGTAATAGGCCACGAAACGGGCCAGAATCGGCAAAGACCGCGAGTGTTGATGACCGACACGTAAACACACCCCAGGGTTTGTCTATCGTGGAAATCACTCCGGGACCACAAAACAGTGAGTAATAGTACAAGAAACGGGCCAAATTCGGCCCAAACTGCGATTGTTGATGACAGACACATAAGCGCACCTTGGGGTTTGACAACCATGGAAATCGTTTTGGGACCCCAAAACGGTGAGTAATAGTCCACTAAACGGGCCAGAAATGAAAAAAACCACGAGTGTTGATAACCGATACATAAACGCACCCCGGGTTCGTCAATCGTGGAAATCACTTCGGGACGCCAAAACTGAGTAATATTCCAAGAAAGGGCCAGAATCGACCCAAACTGTGAGTCTTGACGACCAACACGTAATCACACCTTGGGGTTCGACAACCATAGAAATCGTTGTGGGACCACAAAACGGTGGGTAATAGTCCAGGAAACAAGACAGAATAGGCAAAAACTGTGAGTGTTGATGACCGACACATAAACGCACCCCAGGGTTCGTCAATCGTGGAAATCACTCCGGGACCCCAAAGTAGTGAGTAATTGTCCAAGAAAAGGGCCAGAATCGGCACAAACCATGAGTGTTGATGACCGACACGTAAGCGCACCTTGGGGTTCCATAACCATGGAAATTGATTTGGGATCCCAAAACGGTGAGTTATTGTCCACGAAACAGGTCATAATCGGCCAAAACCATGAGTGTTGATGATCGACACGGAAACGCACCCCGAGGTTTGTTAATCATGGAAATCACTCTGGACCTCAAAACAATGAGTAATAGTCCACGAAATGGGTCACAATCGGCCAAAACTGTGAGTGTTGACGACCGACAAGGGAACGCACCCTGGGGTAACTTAATCATGGAATTCGCTCCGGGACCCCAAAACAGTGAATAATCGGGCCAGAATCGCCCAAACTATGAGTGTTGATGACCGACACGTAAGCGCACCTTGGGGTTCGACAACCATGGAATCCGATTTGGGACCCCAAAACAGTGAGTAATAGTCCATGAAACGGGCCAGAATCGACCAAAACTGTGATTGTTGATGACCGACACGTAAGCGCACCCCAGGGTTTGGCAATCGTGGAAATCACTCCGGCATCCCAAAACTGAGAAATAGTTCAAGAAACGGGCCAGAATCAGCCCAAACTGCGATTGTTGATGATAGACATGTAAGCGCTCCTTGGTGTTTGACAACCATGGAAATCGCTTCGGGGTCCCAAAACGGTGAGTAATAGGCCACGAAACGGGCCAGAATTGACAAAAACCGCGAGTGTTGATGACCGACACGTAAACGCACCCCGGGGTTTGTCAATCGTGGAAATCACTCCGGGACCCCAAAACATTGAGTAATAGTCCAACAAACGGGCCAGAATCAGCCAAACTGCGACTGTTGATGGCTGACACGTAGGCAGTTCAAAAACTATGGAAATAGCTTCGGGACCCGAAAACTGTGAATAATAGTCCACAAAACGGGTCAAAATTGGCCAAAACTATGAGTGTTGATGACGGACACATAAACCCACCCCGGGGATCGTCAATCGTGGAAATCGCCTAGGGACCCCAAAACGGTGAGTAATAGTGCACGAAACCGACCAGAATCAGCCAAAATTGTGAGTGTTGATGACCGACACGTAAACGCACCCCGGGTTCATCAATCGTTGAAATCACTCTGGGACCCCAAAACAGGGTAATAGTCCAAGAAACGGGCCAGAATCGGCCCAAACTGCGATTGTTGATGACAGACACGTAAGTGCACCTTGGGGTTTGACAACCATGCAAAACGCTTTGGGACCCCAAAATGGTGAGTAATAGTCCACGAAACGGGCCAGAAATGACAAAAACCACGAGTGTTGATAATCGATACATAAACGCACCCCGGGTTCGTCAATCATGGAAATCACTTCGGGACCCCAAAACTGAGTAATATTCCAAGAAACGGGCCAGAATCGGCCCAAACACTGAGTCTTGACGACCTACACGTCACCACACCTTGGGGTTCAACAACCATAGAAATCGTTGTTGGACCACAAAACGGTGACACTACAAGAAACCTGTTAATGCATGATGGATTTTCCATGACAGTATCAAAAATCGTCACGAACGGCCTAGTACAACCCTGCAAAGCCCGCCAAAAGCCCACCTAAAGCCCTAAACTTTTCGTGTATATAAAAGGTAAACCTAAAACACTTCTGCCCCAATCTCCTTCCTCCATCCGCCGCCGCCACATGTCTACTCTCCTCACCTTGGTCCTCTGCCTCCAATCGACGACGGCGGACAGAGATCCATGGCGACGGTGGCGGCAGCAGCCCGATGGAAGCAGCGGCTAACCCTAGCCGCTGCGGCGCTCCTCTGCTGCTCACAACCAAGGACCAGGTCCATGGATCGGCGGCAGGGGCCTCCCTCCTCCATCTACCAGATCGTGAAGTTGCCTCACCATCCGGAGATTCGCTACAGCAAGTGCCGAACGAGGAGAGGACGACGACCGTGACCTACGGGAGGCCCGAGCTCGACATCGCCGCCGACGATGACGCACCGCACAGGGTCCCTCCCTACATCTCCCCATCAATTCCTCTGTCTTTCATTCCTTCCTTCTCTCTCCCATTCCAATAGACTTATTTTGCTTTGATTCAGATCGGTAGGAGCTCTTACCCTCTCCAGATCGATGAACGGCAACGACCGGACCCCACGCTCGAGCCCCATGAGCTGGACGAGCTCAACAACGAGGTCATCCATGATGCCCCATAGAACAAGAAGGTCGACCCTCTCACTCTAGTTTCTTTTCTTTCCAAATGCTTCCTGCTCTGCTCTAGGATAGTTCTCAAGGGCTCTCAAATTTTCTTTGTCTGAACCTAATGCACAAAATGTGGTCGCTTTGTTTCGTGATACTCACAAGTTACAACCATCGATAGGCTGGCATCGCTGGATATTTTGTTTTTCTTCTCTCACCGTGTGAGCACTAGTAGTGTAAAATTTGTGAGATCTGGTACTTAGTTAAGAAACTACTAGCTAGTTTAATAAGTAATTCCCAGTGAGAAGCCCCTGTTGGTTCCTTCGATTTTTCTTGTTTATGCAGGGAAAGTAACTCATTCATCTCACTGAATAGATTGACCAAGAGTAGATTGTTTGTTAACTAGGCCTGCTATTACACTGCTTCTCTGTTATATAATATGTGCTAACTTTTTATTTGTTATGTGGTGAAAATAGCCAACATATTGACTTCCGCACAATTAAGTTGATGAAATTTATGACACATGATGGTGGTGCTTGTTGCCATGGAATGCTTGGTTTGATCCCATTTGTTGTCAGCAGATATACGTGCTGTATTTTTGTATGTTTTGTTATGAAATACAAGTCTCTTTGATAGAAAAACACTACTTCAAGGAAAAGGGGAAGCCAAAATAGCTGACGACTATGTATTCTCAGTTATTGGTAACATCAAAATCTGGTACAACTCACGCTTCATTGTTACTGGGTTAATGCCAAGCTGCTTATACAATCAATGATGCTATTTTTTATATGCGTACCTAGAAGTAGCTGACATCCTTGTATTTCATCGGCTAATATATTTGATGCATACAAGTAGGCTCCTGATCTTTGCTCAATTTAATATATATCATAATTTGATGAATTCCTTGTTTCCAGTACATGTCACCAATTTCAGGATATTACGTAGTAAGTGCTTCCGTCTGACAAGATGTAAAAATAAACCTTTTCCTGTCCTATACTCTTTTTTATTTGTTTAAAATGGAAACTAGTGCAGAGTTAGAGACGTATATTGCTTGAAGATTTGCCCTCTTAAGACCTCTTAAATAGTTCAGCTATAGTTTGTATCTACACGTGCCTTGAGCATCCATATTTTACCCAGCTGATATATCTTTGTTATTATCTAGATTTGTTGTCCTGGTGGTTAACTTGGTTTTTTAAAGACATTGTTTAGTGGAGGTCATTGGTATATATTGTTTTTGCAAGCGTATACACAGAAAGCGGAGGCTCCTTTTTCAGAATTGTTCCAAGAAAATTCTAAGTGATGTAATATTGATGTTTGTAAATCACAACGTCCACCACCGAATGTCTCTGCACATTTGTAGGCCTTGATTAGATATAAAAACAATCCAATTTATCTTCTTGCTTATGTCCTGGATTTCACTATGACTCTCTTTATGTGATTTCTTGTTACACGGTGTGCTACCCCATAGGTGTAGATGCTAAAATATTCCTACTGTAGGTGTGCCTTTCACATGTTTGCTGAGATGTTTGATAAATAATATGGCCTTATGCAATTCCATCAAAATAGCTTACTGATTGCTACTCCATGGCGTACATGTAAGTCCCCTGAGATCCCATGTCATACTTAATTAAGAGAGTGCATTAAGTATTATAGCTTGCATAAACTAAGGTGACTTTTTACTATTATGTATATGTGCGTTCAAGCTGGCATACACTAATTAAGATCACAAGAAACATACACATGATTCTAATTTGCAATTAAGATATTAAATATGAAATTGTTGGAGGGTATGTGATAGTATTTATAGTTAAGTAGTGCCTTCTGTTTCATGGTGATACATTTGTGGTTCTCCTAGTCTGAACATATCTAAAATGCAATATGTACACAATGAACCAATGAAGAAAGAAACTTTAGAGTTCAGCTTGTACCTTAATAACCTTGCATTGCTTCGATACACTACTAGAGTGGTCATCACCCTTTTGTTCCTGTGTTCTGATTTGGCTTGTACCTTGATAACAGTGAAGTAATTTTTAAGCCATGTGTATAGACTAAATTTGTAGTTCTCATGCAAGCTGTCATCTTGTTCTCATATATACTACTTCATTTCATTTCATTATTGTTTCCTGTTATAAATAATAGTACTATGATGGTCAAGTCGGCAACAAGTATTGTAACTATAAATATTTAACAATTTTGGACATGTAATTCTTTTTTATCTTTGCTGTAATTCTTTTTTTGTACTATCTATTCATATGTACAAGTATCTAATATTCTTGTAAATATGCTAGGTAGCGAGCTACTTGTTGCCTATCACAATCAACCACGTCATCATATTTGCCACAGAGAGCCGAGGACAAGAACATGAATATGTCTCAATAGTTTATATGTGTTGTTGATGTAAAATGGATTGTACTGGTTCCTAACCTTGATGTGTGATATATTTTGTTAATGTATATTGTAAGTTACCATTTATAGAGGATTTTGGAGGATTTTTATAAACTGCGACATTGATACATACAGATGGCTTTTTACTGGATGAACTATTTGACACATTGCAAATACTAACTCTTGGGTCAAAACTGGAATTAGGATTTGTGTGATGCATTACCCTAAAAACATACTGGGTCAAAATTAGGCTGAAATAAATGGGCTCTATATTGTAAATAAATCCATGACGAAGAATAGTATCCACGTAGGCAGCCATGTGGCAATCGAAAATGCTATGTGGCAAAATCCATGATGGCCTGTTTCGTCACAATGGTTTGGGCCTGGGCGGGCCTGCTGTAAATCCATGACGGTCACGAACCGTCAAGGAAGGTACTATGTCAAATTATGATGCGATTTACATGACGGATTTCATATCCGTCATGTATGGACACCCATGACAGTTTTTCACTTATGCGTGCCGGATTGGGTCCGTCATGTATTAACAGATTTCTTGGGAATCGTGGAAATCACTCCAGGACCCCAAAACTGAGAAATAGTTCAAGAAATGGGCCAGAATCGGCCCAAACTACGATTGTTGATGACAGGCATGTAAGCTCTCCTTGGGGTTTGACAATCATGGAAATCGCTTTGGAATCCCAAAACGATGAGTAATAGGCCACAAAACGGGCCAGAATCGGCAAAAGCCGCAAGTGTTGATGACCGACACGTAAACGCACCCCGGGACCCCAAAACAGTGAGTAATAGTCCACGAAACGGGCCAGAATCAACAAAAACCGCGAGTGTGGATGACCGACACGTAAACGCACCCCGGGGTTCGTCAATCGTGGTAATCACTCCGGGACCCCAAAACTGAGTAACATTCCAAGAAACGGGCCTGAATTGGCCCAAACTGTGAGTCTTGACGACGAACACGTAAGCACAACTTGGGGTTCGACAACCATAGAAATTGCTGTTGGACCACAAAACGGTGAGTAATAGTCCAGGAAACAAGAGAGAATCGGCCAAAACTGTCAGTGTTGATGACCGACACATAAACGCACACCAGGGTTCGTCAATAATGGAAATCACTCTGGGACCCCAAAACAGTGAATAATAGTCCAAGAAACGGGCCAGAATCGGCCCAAACTATGAGTGTTGATGGCCGACACGTAGGCCCTTCAAAAACTATGGAAATCGCTTCAGGGCCCCAAAAACCATGAAACGGTCCAGAATCGGCCAAAACAGTGAGTGTTGATGACCGACAGGGGAACGCATCCTGGGTTCATTAATCATGCAAATCACTCTGGGCCCCAAAACAGTGAGTAATAGTCCACGAAATGGGCCAGAATCGGCCAAAACTGTGAGTGTTGATGACCGACACGTAAACGCACCCCGGGGTTCTTTAATCGTGAAATTCACTCCGGTACCCCAAAAATAATGAGTAATAGTTGAAGAAACGGGCCAGAATCGGGCAAAACTGTGAGTGTTGATGACCGACGTAAGTGCACTTTGGGTGTCAACAACTATGGAAATCGCTTCGGGATACCAAAACAGTGACTAATAGTGCAAGAAACGGGCCAGGATCATCCCAAACTGTGAGTGTTGATGACCGACACATAAGCGCACCTTGGGGTTCGACAACCATGGAAATCGATTTGGGACCCCAAAACGGTGAGTACAGTCTAGGAAACGGGCCAGAATCGGCCAAAACTGTGATTATTGATGACCGACACATAAGCGCACCCCAAGGTTCGGTAATCGTGGAAATCACTCCGGGACCCCTAAAAGTGAATAATAGTCCATGAAACGGGCCAGAATTGGCCCAAACTATGAGTGTTGACGACCGACATGTAAGCGCACCTTGGGGTTCCATAACCATGGAAATCGATTTGGTATCCCTAAATGGTGAGTAATTATCCACGAAACAGGCCTGAATCGGCCAAAACCGTGAGTGCTGATGACCGACACGAAAACGCACCCCGGGGTTCGTTAATCGTGGACATCACTCTGGACCTCAAAACAGTGAATAATAGTCCACAAAATGGGCCAGAATCGGCCAAAACAGTGAGTGTTGATGAGCAACACATATACGCACCCGGGGTTCCTTAATCGTGGAATTCGCTCCGGGACCCCAAAACAGTGACTAATAGTCCAAGAAACGGGCCAGAATCGGCCCAAACAATGAGTGTTGATGACCGACACGTAAGCGCACCTTGGGGTTCGACATTCATGGAAATCGATTTGGGATCCCAAAACAGTGAGTAATAGTCCACGAAACGGGCCAGAATTGGCCAAAACTGTGATTGTTGATGACCGACACATAAGCACAACCCAGGGTTCGGCAATCCTGGAAATCACTCCGAGACCCCAAAACTGAGAAATAGTTCAAGAAACGGGCCAGAATCGGCCCAAACTACGATTGTTGATGACAGACATGTAAGCGCTCCTTGGGGTTTGACAACCATGAAAATTGCTTTGGGATCCCAAAACAGTCAGTAATAGGCCACCAAATGGGCCAGAATCGACAAAAACCGCGAGTGTTGATGACCGACACATAAACGCACACCGGGGTTCGTCAATCGTGGAAAGCACCCCGGGACCGAAAAATAGTGAGTAATAGTCCAAGAAACGGGCCAGAATCGGCCAAAACTGCGACTGTTGATGGCCGACACGTAGGCCCTTCAAAAACTATGGAAATCGCTTCGGGGCCCCAAAACGAGGAATAATAGTCCACGAAACGGGTCAGGATTGGCAAAAACTGTGATTGTTGATGAACGACACGTAAGCGCACCCCAGGGTTAGGCAATCGTGGAAATCACTCTAGGAACCCAAAACTGAGAAATAGCCCAAGAAACGGGCCAGAATCGGCCCAAACTGCGATTGTTGAAGACAAACATGTAAGCGCTCCTTGGGGTTTGACAACCATGTAAATCGCTTTGGGATCCCAAAACGTTGGGTAATAGGCCACGAAACGGGCCAGAATCGGCAAAAACCGCGAGTGTTAATGATCGAGACATAAACGCACCCCGGGGTTCATCAATCATGGAAATCACTCCGGGACCCCAAAACATTGACTAATAGTCCAAGAAACGGGCCAGAATCGGCCCAAACTGTAAGTGTTGATGACCGACACATAAACGCACCACGGGGTTCGTCAATCGTGGAAAGCACCCCGGGACCGAAAAACAGTGAGTAATAGTCCAAGAAACGGGCCAGAATCGGCCAAAACTAAACTATTGATGGCCGACACGTAGGCCCTTCAAAAACTATGGAAATCACTTCGGGGCCCCAAAACGATGAATAATAGTCCACGAAACGGGTCAGAATTGGCCAAAATTGTGAGTGTTGATGACCGACACGTAAGCGCACCTTGGGGTTCCACAACCATGGAAATTGATTTGGGATCCCAAAACGGTGAGTAATAGTCCACGAAACAGGTCTGAATTGGACAAAACAGTGATTGTTGATGACCGACACGTAAGCGCACCCCAGGGTTCGGCAATCGTGGAAATCACTCCGGGACCCCAAAACTGAGAAATAGTCCAAGAAACGGGCCAGGATCAGCCCAAACTGTGATTGTTGATGACAGACATGTAAGCGCTCCTTGGGGTTTGACAACCATCGAAATCGCTTTGGATCCCAAAACAGTGAGTAATAGGCCACGAAACGGGCCAGACTCGGCAAAAACCGCGAGTGTTAATGATCACTCCGGGACCCAAAAACATTGACTAATAGTCCAAGAAACGGGCCAGAATCGGCCCAAACTATGAGTGTTGATGACCGACACGCAAGCGCACCTTGGGGTTCGACATGCATGGAAATCGATTTGGGACCCTAAAACGGTGAGTAATAGTCCACAAAATGGGTCAGAATTGGCCAAAACTATGATTGTTGATTACCGACACATAAGCGCACCCCAGGGTTCGGCAATCGTGGAAATCACTCCGGCACCCCAAAACTGAGAAATAGTTCAAGAAACGGGCCAGAATCGGCCCAAACTGCGATTGTTGATGATAGACATGTAAGCGCTCCTTAGGGTTTGACAACCATGAAAATTCCTTTGGGATCCCAAAACAGTGAGTAATAGGCCACGAAACGGGCCAGAATCGGCAAAAACCGCGAGTGTTGATGATCGAGACGTAAACGCACCCGGGGTTCGTCAATCGTGCAAATCACTCTGGGGCCCAAAACATTGACTAATAGTCCAAGAAACGGGCCAGAATCGGCCCAAACTATGAGTGTTGATGACCGACACGTAAGCGCACCTTGGGGTCCGACAACCATGGAAATCGATTTGGGAGCCCAAAATGGTGAGTAATAGTCCAGGAAATAGGCCAGAATCGGCCAAAACTGTGATTGTTGATGATCGACACGTAATCGCACCCCTGGGTTCGGCAATCGTGGAAATCACTCCGGGACCCCAAAACTGTGAATAATAGTCCAAGAAACGGGCCAGAATCGGCCCAAACTATGAGTGTTGATGACCGTCACGTAAGCGCACCTTGGGGTTCCATAACCATGGAAATCGATTTGGTATCCCAAAATGGTGAGTAATTGTCCACGAAACAAGCCTGAATTGGCCAAAACCGTGAGTGTTGATGACCGACACGGAAACGCACCCCGGGGTTCGTTAATCGTGGAAATCACTCTGGACCTCAAAACAGTGAATAATAGTCCACAAAATGGGCCAGAATCGGCAAAAACAGTGAGTGTTGATGACCGACACATATACGCACCCGGGGTTCCTTAATCGTGGAATTCGCTCTGGAACCCCAAAACAGTGACTAATAGTCCAAGAAACGGGCCAGAATCGGCCCAAACTATGAGTGTTGATGACCGACACGTAAGCGCACCTTGGGGCTCGACATTCATGGAAATCGATTTGGGACCCCAAAACGGTGAGTAATAGTCCACGAAACGGGCCAGAATTGGCCAAAACTGTGATTGTTGATGACCGACACATAAGCGCACCCCAGGGTTCGGCAATCGTGGAAATCACTCCGGGACCCCAAAACTGAGAAATAATTCAAGAAACGGGCCAGAATCGGCCCAAACTGCGATTGTTGATGACAGACATGTAAGCGCTCCTTGGGGTTTGGCAACCATGAAAATTGCTTTGGGATCCCAAAACAGTGAGTAATAGGCCACCAAACGGGCCAAAATCGACAAAAACCGCGAGTATTGATGACCGACACATAAACGCACCCCAGGGTTCGTCAATCGTGGAAAGCACCCCGGGACCGAAAAATACTGAGTAATAGTCCAAGAAACGGGCCAAAATCGGCCAAAACTGCGACACTTGATGGCCGACACGTAGACCCTTCAAAAACTATGGAAATCGCTTCAGGGCCCCAAAACGATGAATAATAGTCCACGAAACGGGTCAGAATTGGCCAAAATTGTGAGTGTTAATGACCGACACGTAAGCGCACCTTGGGGTTCCACAACCATGGAAATTGATTTGGGATCCCAAAACGGTGAGTAATAGTCCACGAAACGGGTCAGAATTGGCTAAAACTGTGATTGTTGATGACCGACACGTAAGCGCACCCCAGGGTTCGGCAATCGTGGAAATCACTCTGGGACCCCAAAACTGAGAAATAGTCCAAGAAATGGGCCAGAATCGGCCCAGACTGTGATTGTTGATGACACACATGTAAGCGCTCCTTGGGGTTTGACAACCATGGAAATCTCTTTGGGATCCCAAAACGGTGAGTAATAGGCCACGAAACGGGCCAGAATCGGCAAAAACCGCGAGTGTTAATGATGGAGACGTAAACGCACCCCGAGGTTCGTCAATCATGGAAATCACTCCGGGAAACCAAAACATTGACTAATAGTCCAAGAAACGGGCCAGAATCGGCCCAAACTATGAGTGTTGATGACCGACACGTAAGCGCACCTTGGGGTTCCACATCCATGGAAATCGATTTGGGACCCTAAAACGGTGAGTAATAATCCACGAAACGGGTCAGAATTGGCCAAAACTGTGATTGTTGATGACCAACACGTAAGCGCACCCCAGGGTTCGGCAATCGTGGAAATCACTCCGGCACCCCAAAACTGAGAAATAGTCCAAGAAACGGGCCAGAATCGGCCCAAACTGTGATTGTTGATGACACACATGTAAGTGCTCCTTGGGGTTTGACAACCATGAAAATTTCTTTGGGATCCCAAAACAGTGAGTAAAAGGCCACGAAACGGGCCAGAAACAGCAAAAACCGCGAGTGTTGATGACCGACACGTAAACGCACCCCGGGGTTCGTCAGTCGTGGAAATCACTCCGGTACCCCAAAACAGTGAGTAATAGTCCAAGAAACGGGCCAGAATCGGCCAAAACTGCGACTGTTGATGGCCGACACGTAGGCCCTTCAAAAACTATGGAAATTGCTTCGGGGCCCCAAAACGATGAATAATAGTCCACGAAACGGGTCAGAATTGGCCAAAACTGTGAGTGTTAATGGCCGACACGTAAGCGCACCTTGGGGTTCCACAACCATGGAAATTGATTTGGGATCCCAAAACGGTGAGTAATAGTCCACGAAACGGGTCAGAATTGGCCAAAACTGTGATTGTTGATGACCGACACGTAAGCGCACCCCAGGGTTCGGCAATCGTGGAAATCACTCTGGGAACCCAAAACTGAGAACTAGTCCAAGAAAAGGGCCAGAATCGGCCCAGACTGCGATTCTTGATGACAGACATGTAAGCGCTTCTTGGGGTTTGACAACCATGGAAATCTCTTTGGGATCCCAAAACGGTGAGTAATAGGCCACGAAACGGGCCAGAATCGGCAAAAACCGCGAGTGTTAATGATGGAGACGTAAGCGCACCCCGGGGTTCGTCAATCATGGAAATCACTCCGGGACCCCAAAACATTGACTAATAGTCCAAGAAACGGGCCAGAATCGGCCCAAACTATGAGTGTTGATGACCGACACGTAAGCGCACCACGGGGTTCGTCAATCGTGGAAAGCACCCCGGGACCGAAACACAGTGAGTAATAGTCCAAGAAACGGGCCAGAATCGGCCAAAACTGCGACTGTTGATGGCCGACACGTAGGCCCTTCAAAAACTATGGAAATCGCTTCGGGGCCCCAAAACGATGAATAATAGTCCACGAAACGGGTCAGAATTGGTCAAAATTGTGAGTGTTGATGACCGACACGTAAGCGCACCTTGGGGTTCCACAACCATGGAAATTGATTTGGGATCCCAAAACGGTGAGTAATAGTCCACAAAACAGGTCTGAATTGGACAAAACAGTGATTGTTGATGACCGACACGTAAGCGCACCCCAGGGTTCGGCAATCGTGGAAATCACTCCGGGACCCCAAAACTGAGAAATAGTCCAAGAAACGGGCCAGAATCAGCCCAAACCGTGATTGTTGATGACAGACATGTAAGCGCTCCTTGGGGTTTGACAACCATCGAAATCGCTTTGGATCCCAAAACGGTGAGTAATAGGCCACGAAACGGGCCAGAATCGGCAAAAACCGCGAGTGTTAATGATCACTCCGGGACCCCAAAACATTGACTAATAGTCCAAGAAACGGGCCAGAATCGGCCCAAACTATGAGTGTTGATGACCGACACGCAAGCGCACCTTGGGGTTCGACATGCATGGAAATCGATTTGGGACCCTAAAACGGTGAGTAATAGTCCACGAAATGGGTCAGAATTGGCCAAAACTGTGATTGTTGATGACCGACACATAAGCGCACCCCAGGGTTCGGCAATCGTGGAAATCACTCCGGCACCTCAAAACTGAGAAATAGTTCAAGAAACGGGCCAGAATCGGCCCAAACTGCGATTGTTGATGATAGACATGCAAGCGCTCCTTAGGGTTTGACAACCATGAAAATTGCTTTGGGATCCCAAAACAGTGAGTAATAGGCCACGAAACGGGCCAGAATCGGCAAAAACCGCGAGTGTTGATGATCGAGACGTAAACGCACCCCGGGGTTCGTCAATCGTGCAAATCACTCCGGGGCCCAAAACATTGACTAATAGTCCTAGAAACGGGCCAGAATCGGCCCAAACTATGAGTGTTGATGACCGACACGTAAGCGCACCTTGGGGTCCGACAACCATGGAAATCGATTTGGGAGCCCAAAATGGTGAGTAATAGTCCAGGAAACAGGCCAGAATCGGCCAAAACTGTGATTGTTGATGATCGACACGTAATCGCACCCCTGGGTTCGGCAATCGTGGAAATCACTCCGGGACCCCAAAACTGTGAATAATAGTCCAAGAAACGGGCCAGAATCGGCCCAAACTATGAGTGTTGATGACCGTCACGTAAGCGCACCTTGGGGTTCCATAACCATGGAAATCGATTTGGTATCCCAAAATGGTGAGTAATTGTCCACGAAACAGGCCTGAATTGGCCAAAACCGTGAGTGTTGATGACCCACACGGAAACGCACCCCGGGGTTCGTTAATCGTGGAAATCACTCTGGACCTCAAAACAGTGAATAATAGTCCACAAAATGGGCCAGAATCGGCAAAAACAGTGAGTGTTGATGACCGACACATATACGCACCCGGGGTTCCTTAATCGTGGAATTCGCTCTGGGACCCCAAAACAGTGACTAATAGTCCAAGAAACGGGCCAGAATCGGCCCAAACTATGAGTGTTGATGACCAACACGTAAGCGCACCTTGGGGCTCGACATTCATGGAAATCGATTTGGGACCCCAAAACGGTGAGTAATAGTCCACGAAACGGGCCAGAATTGGCCAAAACTGTGATTGTTGATGACCGACACATAAGCGCACCCCAGGGTTCGGCAATCGTGGAAATCACTCCGGGACCCCAAGACTGAGAAATAATTCAAGAAACGGGCCAGAATCGGCCCAAACTGCGATTGATGATGACAGACATGTAAGCGCTCCTTGGGGTTTGGCAACCATGAAAATTGCTTTGGGATCCCAAAACAGTGAGTAATAGGCCACCAAACGGGCCAAAATCGACAAAAACCGCGAGTATTGATGACCGACACATAAACGCACCCCGGGGTTCGTCAATCGTGGAAAGCACCCCGGGACCGAAAAATAGTGAGTAATAGTCCGAGAAACGGGCCAAAATCGGCCAAAACTGCGACACTTGATGGCCGACACGTAGACCCTTCAAAAACTATGGAAATCGCTTCGGGGCCCCAAAACGATGAATAATAGTCCACGAAACGGGTCAGAATTGGCCAAAATTGTGAGTGTTAATGACCGACACGTAAGCGCACCTTGGGGTTCCACAACCATGGAAATTGATTTGGGATCCCAAAATGGTGAGTAATAGTCCACGAAACTGGTCAGAATTGTCTAAAACTGTGATTGTTGATGACCGACACGTAAGCGCACCCCAGGGTTCGGCAATCGTGCACTCTGGGACCCCAAAACTGAGAAATAGTCCAAGAAATGGGCCAGAATCGGCCCAGACTACGATTGTTGATGACAGACATGTAAGCGCTCCTTGGGGTTTGACAACCATGGAAATCTCTTTGGGATCCCAAAACGGTGAGTAATAGGCCACGAAACGGGCCAGAATCGGCAAAAACCGCGAGTGTTAATGATGGAGACGTAAACGCACCCCGGGGTTCGTCAATCATGGAAATCACTCCGGGAAACCAAAACATTGACTAATAGTCCAAGAAACGGGCCAGAATCGGCCCAAACTATGAGTGTTGATGACCGACACGTAAGCGCACCTTGGGGTTCCACATCCATGGAAATCGATTTGGGACCCTAAAACGGTGAGTAATAGTCCACGAAACGGGTCAGAATTGGCCAAAACTGTGATTGTTGATGACCAACACGTAAGCGCACCCCAGGGTTCGGCAATCGTGGAAATCACTCCGGCACCCCAAAACTGAGAAATAGTTCAAGAAACTGGCCAGAATCGGCCCAAACTGTGATTGTTGATGACACACATGTAAGTGCTCCTTGGGGTTTGACAACCATGAAAATTGCTTTGGGATCCCAAAACAGTGAGTAATAGGCCACGAAACGGGCCAGAAACAGCAAAAACCGCGAGTGTTGATGACCGACACGTAAACGCACCCCGGGGTTCGTCAGTCGTGGAAATCACTCCGGTACCCCAAAACAGTGAGTAATAGTCCAAGAAACGGGCCAGAATCGGCCAAAACTGCGACTGTTGATGGCCGACACGTAGGCCCTTCAAAAACTATGGAAATCGCTTCGGGGCCCCAAAACAATGAATAATAGTCCACGAAACGGGTCAGAATTGGCCAAAACTGTGAGTGCTAATGGCCGACACGTAAGCGCACCTTGGGGTTCCACAGCCATGGAAATTGATTTGGGATCCCAAAACGGTGAGTAATAGTCCATGAAACGGGTCAGAATTGGCCAAAACTGTGATTGTTGATGACCGACACGTAAGCGCACCCCAGGGTTCGGCAATCGTGGAAATCACTCTGGGAACCCAAAACTGAGAACTAGTCCAAGAAAAGGGCCAGAATCGGCCCAGACTGCGATTCTTGATGACAGGCATGTAAGCGCTTCTTGGGGTTTGACAACCATGGAAATCTCTTTGGGATCCCAAAACGGTGAGTAATAGGCCACGAAACGGGCCAGAATCGGCAAAAACCGCGAGTGTTAATGATGGAGACGTAAGCGCACCCCGGGGTTCGTCAATCATGGAAATCACTCCGGGACCCCAAAACATTGACCAATAGTCCAAGAAACGGGCCAAAATCGGCCCAAACTATGAGTGTTGATGACCGACACGTAAGCGCACCTTGGGGTTCCACATCCATGGAAATCGATTTGGGACCCTAAAATGGTGAGTAATAGTCCACGGAACGGGTCAGAATTGGCCAAAACTGTGATTGTTGATGACCAACACGTAAGCGCACCCCAGGGTTCGGCAGTCGTGGAAATCACTCCGGCACCCCAAAACTGAGAAATAGTTCAAGAAACGGGCCAGAATCAGCCCAAACTGTGATTGTTGATGAGACACATGTAAGTGCTCCTTGGGGTTTGACAACCATGAAAATTGCTTTGGGATCCCAAAACAGTGAGTAATAGGCCACGAAACGGGCCAGAATCGGCAAAAACCGCGAGTGTTGATGACCGACACGTAAACGCACCCCGGGGTTCGTCAATCTTGGAAATCACTCCGGTACCCCAAAACAGTGAGTAATAGTCCAAGAAACGGGCCAGAATCGGCAAAAACCGCGAGTGTTAATGACCGACACGTAAACGCACCCTGGGGTTCGTCATTCATGGAAATCACTCTGGGATCCCAAAATATTGACTAATTGTCACAGAAACTGGTCAGAATCGGCCCAAACTATGAGTGTTGATGACCAACACGTAAGCGCACCTTGGGGTTCGGCAACCATGGAAATCGATTTGGGACTCCAAAATGGTGAGTAATAGTCCAAGAAACGGGCCAGAATCAGCGAAAACTGTGATTGTTGATGACCGACACGTAATCGCACCCCTAGGTTCGGCAATCGTGGAAATCACTCCGGGACCCCAAAACTGTGAATAATAGTCCAAGAAACGGGCCAGAATCGGCCCAAACTATGAGTGTTGATGACTGACACGTAAGCGCACCTTGGGGTTCCATAACCATGGAAATCGATTTGGTATCCCAAAATGTTGAGTAATTGTCCATGAAACAGGCCTGAATCGGCAAAAACCGTGAGTGTTGATGACCGACACGGAAACGCACTCCAGGGTTCGTTAATCGTGGAAATCACTCTGGACCTCGAAATAGTGAATAATAGTCCACAAAATGGGCCAGAATCAGCCAAAACAGTGAGTGTTGATGACCGACACATATACGCACCCGGGGTTCCTTAATCGTGGAATTCGCTCCGGGACCCCAAAATAATGACTAATAGTCCAAGAAACGGGCCAGAATCGGCCCAAACTATGAGTGTTGATGACCGACACGTAAGCGCACCTTGGGGTTCGACATTCATGGAAATCGATTTAGGACCCCAAAACGGTGAGTAATAGTCCACGAAACGGGCCAGAATTGGCCAAAACTGTGATTGTTGATGATCGACACGTCAGTGCACCCAAGGGTTCGGCAATCGTGGAAATCACTCCCGGACCCCAAAACTGAGAAATAGTTCAAGAAACGGGCCAGAATCGGCCCAAACTGCGATTGTTGATGATAGACATGTAAGCGCTCCTTGGGGTTTTACAACCATGAAAATTGCTTTGGGATCCCAAAACAGTGAGTAATAGGCCACCAAACGGGCCTGAATCGACAAAAACCGCGAGTGTTGATGACCGACACGTAAACGCACCCCGGGGTTCGGCAATCGTGGAAATCACTCCGGGACCCCAAAACTGAGAAATAGTCCAAGAAACGGGCCAGAATCGGCCCAAACTGTGATTGTTGATAACAGACATGTAAGCGCTCCTTAGGGTTTGACAACCATCGAAATCGCTTTGGGATCCCAAAACGGTGAGTAATAGGCCACGAAACGGGCCAGAATCGGCAAAAACCGCGAGTGTTTATGATCGAGACGTAAACGCACCCCGGGGTTCGTCAATCATGGAAATCAAGCCGGGACCCCAAAACATTGACTAATAGTCCAAGAAACAGGCCAGAATCGGCCCAAACTATGAGTGTTGATGATCGACACGTAAGCGCACCTTGGGGTCCGACAAACCATGGAAATCGATTTGGGACCCCAAAATGGTGAGTAATAGTCCAGGAAACGGGCCAGAATCGGCCAAAACTGTGATTGTTGATGACCGACACGTAATCGCACCCCTGGATTCGGCAATCGTGGAAATCACTCCGGGACCCCAAAACTGTGAATAATAGTCCAAGAAACAGGCCAGAATCGGCCCAAACTATGAGTGTTGATGACCGACACGTAAGCGCACCTTGGGGTTCCATAACCATGGAAATCGATTTGGTATCCCAAAATGGTGAGTAATTGTCCACGAAACAGGCCTGAATCGGCCAAAACCGTGAGTGTTGATGACTGACACATATACGCACCCGGGGTTCCTTAATCGTGGAA
>NC_041387.1:9233258-9236098 GCF_002162155.2 Triticum dicoccoides
ACACGTAAGCGCACCTTGGGGCTCGACATTCATGGAAATCGATTTGGGACCCCAAAACGGTGAGTAATAGTCCACGAAACGGGCCAGAATTGGCCAAAACTGTGATTGTTGATGACCGACACATAAGCGCACCCCAGGGTTCGGCAATCGTGGAAATCACTCCGGGACCCCAAGACTGAGAAATAATTCAAGAAACGGGCCAGAATCGGCCCAAACTGTGATTGTTGATGACAGACATGTAAGCGCTCCTTGGGGTTTGGCAACCATGAAAATTGCTTTGGGATCCCAAAACAGTGAGTAATAGGCCACCAAACGGGCCAAAATCGACAAAAACCGCGAGTATTGATGACCGACACATAAACGCACCCCGGGGTTCGTCAATCGTGGAAAGCACCCCGGGACCGAAAAATAGTGAGTAATAGTCCGAGAAACGGGCCAAAATCGGCCAAAACTGCGACACTTGATGGCCGACACGTAGACCCTTCAAAAACTATGGAAATCGCTTCGGGGCCCCAAAACGATGAATAATAGTCCACGAAACGGGTCAGAATTGGCCAAAATTGTGAGTGTTAATGACCGACACGTAAGCGCACCTTGGGGTTCCACAACCATGGAAATTGATTTGGGATCCCAAAACGGTGAGTAATAGTCCACGAAACGGGTCAGAATTGTCTAAAACTGTGATTGTTGATGACCGACACGTAAGCGCACCCCAGGGTTCGGCAATCGTGGAAATCACTCTGGGACCCCAAAACTGAGAAATAGTCCAAGAAATGGGCCAGAATCGGCCCAGACTACGATTGTTGATGACAGACATGTAAGCGCTCCTTGGGGTTTGACAACCATGGAAATCTCTTTGGGATCCCAAAACGGTGAGTAATAGGCCACGAAACGGGCCAGAATCGGCAAAAACCGCGAGTGTTAATGATGGAGACGTAAACGCACCCCGGGGTTCGTCAATCATGGAAATCACTCCGGGAAACCAAAACATTGACTAATAGTCCAAGAAACGGGCCAGAATCGGCCCAAACTATGAGTGTTGATGACCGACACGTAAGCGCACCTTGGGGTTCCACATCCATGGAAATTGATTTGGGACCCTAAAACGGTGAGTAATAGTCCACGAAACGGGTCAGAATTGGCCAAAACTGTGATTGTTGATGACCAACACGTAAGCGCACCCCAGGGTTCGGCAATCGTGGAAATCACTCCGGCACCCCAAAACTGAGAAATAGTTCAAGAAACGGGCCAGAATCGGCCCAAACTGTGATTGTTGATGACACACATGTAAGTGCTCCTTGGGGTTTGACAACCATGAAAATTGCTTTGGGATCCCAAAACAGTGAGTAATAGGCCACGAAACGGGCCAGAAACAGCAAAAACCGCGAGTGTTGATGACCGACACGTAAACGCACCCCGGGGTTCGTCAGTCGTGGAAATCACTCCGGTACCCCAAAACAGTGAGTAATAGTCCAAGAAACGGGCCAGAATCGGCCAAAACTGCGACTGTTGATGGCCGACACGTAGGCCCTTCAAAAACTATGGAAATCGCTTCGGGGCCCCAAAACAATGAATAATAGTCCACGAAACGGGTCAGAATTGGCCAAAACTGTGAGTGCTAATGGCCGACACGTAAGCGCACCTTGGGGTTCCACAACCATGGAAATTGATTTGGGATCCCAAAACGGTGAGTAATAGTCCACGAAACGGGTCAGAATTGGCCAAAACTGTGATTGTTGATGACCGACACGTAAGCGCACCCCAGGGTTCGGCAATCGTGGAAATCACTCTGGGAACCCAAAACTGAGAACTAGTCCAAGAAAAGGGCCAGAATCGGCCCAAACTGCGATTCTTGATGACAGGCATGTAAGCGCTTCTTGGGGTTTGACAACCATGGAAATCTCTTTGGGATCCCAAAACGGTGAGTAATAGGCCACGAAATGGGCCAGAATCGGCAAAAACCGCGAGTGTTAATGATGGAGACGTAAGCGCACCCCGGGGTTCGTCAATCATGGAAATCACTCCGGGACCCCAAAACATTGACCAATAGTCCAAGAAACGGGCCAAAGTCGGCCCAAACTATGAGTGTTGATGACCGACACGTAAGCGCACCTTGGGGTTCCACATCCATGGAAATCGATTTGGGACCCTAAAATGGTGAGTAATAGTCCACGAAACGGGTCAGAATTGGCCAAAACTGTGATTGTTGATGACCAACACGTAAGCGCAACCCAGGGTTCGGCAGTCGTGGAAATCACTCCGGCACCCCAAAACTGAGAAATAGTTCAAGAAACGGGCCAGAATCAGCCCAAACTGTGATTGTTGATGAGACACATGTAAGTGCTCCTTGGGGTTTGACAACCATGAAAATTGCTTTGGGATCCCAAAACAGTGAGTAATAGGCCACGAAACAGGCCTGAATCGGCAAAAACCGTGAGTGTTGATGACCGACACGTAAACGCACCCCGGGGTTCGTCAATCGTGGAAATCACTCCGGTACCCCAAAACAGTGAGTAAGAGTCCAAGAAACGGGCCAGAATCGGCAAAAACCGCGAGTGTTAATGACCGACACGTAAACGCACCCTGGGGTTCGTCATTCATGGAAATCACTCTGGGATCCCAAAATATTGACTAATTGTCACAGAAACGGGTCAGAATCGGCCCAAACTATGAGTGTTGATGACCAACACGTAAGCGCACCTTGGGGTTCGGCAACCATGGAAATCGATTTGGGACTCCAAAATGGTGAGTAATAGTCCAAGAAACGGGCCAGAATCAGCGAAAACTGTGATTGTTGATGACCGACACGTAATCGCACCCCTAGGTTCGGCAATCGTGGA
>NC_041387.1:9237570-9247541 GCF_002162155.2 Triticum dicoccoides
CGAAACAGGCCTGAATCGGCCAAAACCGTGAGTGTTGATGACTGACACATATACGCACCCGGGGTTCCTTAATCGTGGAATTCGCTCTGGGACCCCAAACCAGTGACTAATAGTCCAAGAAACAGGCCAGAATCGGCCCAAACTATGAGTGTTGATGACCGACACGTAAGCGCACCTTGGGGCTCGACATTCATGGAAATCGATTTGGGACCCCAAAACAGTGAGTAATAGTCCACGAAACGGGCCAGAATTGGCCAAAACTGTGATTGTTGATGACCGAGACATAAGCGCACCCCAGGGTTCGGCAATCGTGGAAATCACTCCGGGACCCCAAAACTGAGAAATAATTCAAGAAACGGGCCAGAATCGGCCCAAACTGCGATTGTTGATGACAGACATGTAAGCGCTCCTTGGGGTTTGGCAACCATGAAAATTGCTTTGGGATCCCAAAACAGTGAGTAATAGGCCACCAAACGGGCCAAAATCGACAAAAACCGCGAGTATTGATGACCGACACATAAACGCACCCCGGGGTTCGTCAATCGTGGAAAGCACCCCGGGACCGAAAAACAGTGAGTAGTAGTCCAAGAAACGGGCCAAAATCGGCCAAAACTGCGACTGTTGATGGCCGACACGTAGGCCCTTCAAAAACTATGGAAATCGCTTCAGGGCCCCAAAACGATGAATAATAGTCCACGAAACGGGTCAGAATTGGCCAAAATTGTGAGTGTTGATGACCGACATGTAAGTGCACCTTGGGGTTCCACAACCATGGAAATTGATTTCGGATCCCAAAACGGTGAGTAATAGTCCATGAAATAGGTCAGAATTGGCCAAAACTGTGATTGTTGATGACCGACACGTAAGCGCACCCCAGGGTTCGGCAATCGTGGAAATCACTCTGGGACCCCAAAACTGAGAAATAGTCCAAGAAATGGGCCAGAATCGGCCCAAACTGCGATTGTTGATGACAGACATGTAAACGCTACTTGGGGTTTGACAACCATGGAAATCGCTTTGGTATCCCAAAACGGTGAGTAATAGGCCACAAAACGGGCCAGAATCGACAAAAACTGCGAGTGTTAATGATGGAGACGTAAACGCACCCCGGGGTTCGTCAATCATGGAAATCACTCCGGGACCCCAAAACATTGACTAATAGTCCAAGAAACGGGCCAGAATCGGCCCAAACTATGAGTGTTGATGACCGACACGTAAGCGCACCTTGGGGTTCCACATCCATGGAAATCGATTTGGGACCCTAAAACGGTGAGTAATAGTCCATGAAATGGGTCAGAATTGGCCAAAACTGTGATTGTTGATGACCAACACGTAAGCGCACCCCAGGGTTCGGCAATCGTGAAAATCACTCCGGCACCCCAAAACTGAGAAATAGTTCAAGAAACGGGCCAGAATCGGCCCAAACTGTGATTGTTGATGACACACATGTAAGTGCTCCTTGGGGTTTGACAACCATGAAAATTGCTTTAGGATCCCAAAACAGTGAGTAATAGGCCACGAAACGGGCCAGAAACGGCAAAAACCGCGAGTGTTGATGACCGACACATAAACGCACCCCGGGGTTCGTCAATCGTGGAAATCACTCCGGTACCCCAAAACAGTGAGTAATAGTCCAAGAAACGGGCCAGAATCGGCCAAAACTGCAACTGTTGATGGCCGACACGTAAGCGCAGCTTGGGGTTCCACAACCATGGAAATTGATTTGGGATCCCAAAACGGTGAGTAATAGTCCACGAAACGGGTCAGGATTGGCAAAAACTATGATTGTTGATGACCGACACGTAAGCGCACCCCAGGGTTAGGCAATCGTGGAAATCACTCTAGGAACCCAAAACTGAGAAATAGTCCAAGAAACGGGCCAGAATCGGCCCAAACTGCGATTGTTGAAGACAAACATGTAAGCGCTCCTTGGGGTTTGACAACCATGTAAATTGCTTTGGGATCCCAAAATGTTGGGTAATAGGCCACGTAACGGGCCAGAATCGGCAAAAACCGCGAGTGTTAATGACCGACACGTAAACGCACCCTGGGGTTCGTCATTCATGGAAATCACTCCGGGATCCCAAAACATTGACTAATTGTCCAAGAAACGGGTCAGAATCGGCCCAAACTATGAGTGTTGATGACCGACACGTAAGCGCACCTTCGGGTTCGACAACCATGGAAATCGATTTGGGACCCCAAAATGGTGAGTAATAGTCCAAGAAACGGGCCAGAATCGGCGAAAACTGTGATTGTTGATGACCGACACGTAATCGCACCCCTGGGTTCGGCAATCGTGGAAATCACTCCAGGACCCCAAAACTGTGAATAATAGTCCAAGAAACGGGCCAGAATCGGCCCAAACTATGAGTGTTGATGACAGACACGTAAGCGCACCTTGGGGTTCCATAACCATGGAAATCGATTTGGTATCCCAAAATGGTGAGTAATTGTCCACGAAACAGGCCTAAATCGGCAAAAACCGTGAGTGTTGATGACCGACACGGAAATGCACTCCGGGGTTCGTTAATCGTGGAAATCACTCTGGACCTCGAAACAGTGAATAATAATCCACAAAATGGGCCAAAATCGGCCAAAACAGTGAGTGTTGATGACCGACACATATACGCACCCGGGGTTCCTTAATCGTGGAATTCGCTCCGGGACCCCAAAACAGTGACTAATAGTCGAAGAAACGGGCCAAAATCGGCACAAACTATGAGTGTTGATGACCGACACGTAAGCGCACCTTGGGGTTCGACATTCATGGAAATCGATTTGGGACCCCAAAACGGTGAGTAATAGTCCATGAAACGGGCCAGAATTGGCCAAAACTGTGATTGTTGATGATCGACACGTAAGTGCACCCCAGGGTCCGGCAATCGTGGAAATCACTCCGGGACCCCAAAACTGAGAAATAGTTCAAGAAACGGGCCAGAATCGGCCCAAACTGCGATTGTTGATGACAGACATGTAAGCGCTCCTTAGGGTTTGACAACCATCGAAATCGCTTTGGGATCCCAAAACGGTGAGTAATAGGCCACGAAACGGGCCAGAATCGGCAAAAACCGCGAGTGTTAATGATCGAGACGTAAACGCACCCCGGGGTTCGTCAATCATGGAAATCACTCTGGGACCCTAAAACATTGACTAATAGTCCAAGAAACAGGCCAGAATCGGCCCAAAATATGAGTGTTGATGATCGACACGTAAGCGCACCTTGGGGTCCAACAACCATGGAAATCGATTTGGGACCCCAAAATGGTGAGTAATAGTCCAGGAAACGGGCCAGAATCGGCCAAAACTGTGATTGGTGATGACCGACACGTAATCGCACCCCTGGATTCGGCAATCGTGGAAATCACTCCAGGACCCCAAAACTGTGAATAATAGTCCAAGAAACGGGCAAGAATCGGCCCAAACTATGAGTGTTGATGACCGACACGTAAGCGCTCCTTGGGGTTCCATAACCATGGAAATCGATTTGGTATCCCAAAATGGTGAGTAATTGTCCACGAAGCAGGCCTGAATCGGCCAAAACCGTGAGTGTTGATGACCGACATGGAAACGCACCCGGGGTTCGTTAATCGTGGAAATCACTCTGGACCTCAAAACAGTGAATAAAAGTCCACAAAATTGGCCAGAATCGGCAAAAACAGTGAGTGTTGATGACCGACACATATACGCACCCGGGGTTCCTTAATCGTGGAATTCTCTCTGGGACCCCAAACCAGTGACTAATAGTCCAAGAAACGGGCCAGAATCGGCCCAAACTATGAGTGTTGATGACCGACACGTAAGCGCACATTGGGGCTCGACATTCATGGAAATCGATTTGGGACCCCAAAACGGTGTGTAATAGTCCATGAAACAGGCCAGAATTGGCCAAACTGTGATTGTTGATGACTGACACATAAGCGCACCCCAGGGTTCGGCAATCGTAGAAATCACTCCGGGACCCCAAAACTGAGAAATAATTCAAGAAACGGGCCAGAATCGGCCCAAACTGCGATTGTTGATGACAGACATGTAAGCGCTCCTTGGGGTTTGGCAACCATGAAACTTGCTTTGGGATGCCAAAACGGTGAGTAATAGGCCACCAAACAGGCCAAAATCGACAAAAACCGCGAGTATTGATGACCGACACATAAATGCACCCCGGGGTTCGTCAATCGTGGAAAGCACCCCGGGACCGAAAAACAGTGAGTAATAGTCCAAGAAACGGGCCAAAATCGGCCAAAACTGCGACTGTTGATGGCCGACACGTAGGCCCTTCAAAAACTATGGAAATCGCTTCAGGGCCCCAAAACTATGAATAATAGTCCACGAAACGGGTCAGAATTGGCCAAAATTGTGAGTGTTGATGACCGACACGTAAGCGCACCTTGGGGTTCCACAACCATGGAAATTGATTTGGGATCCCAAAACGGTGAGTAATAGTCCACGAAATGGGTCAGCCCAAAACTGTGATTGTTGATGACCAACACGTAAGCGCACCCCAGGGTTCGGCAATCGTGGAAATCACTCCGGCACCCCAAAACTGAGAAATGGTTCAAGAAACGGGCCAGAATCGGCCCAAACTGCGATTGTTGATGACAGATATGTAAGCGCTCCTTAGGGTTTCACAACCATCGAAATCGCTTTGGGATCCCAAAACGGTGAGTAATAGGCCACGAAACGGGCCAGAATCGGCAAAAACCGCGAGTGTTAATGATCGAGACGTAAACGCACCCCGGGGTTCATCAATCGTGGAAATCACTACGGTACCCCAAAACAGTGACTAATAGTCGAAGAAACGGGCCAAAATCGGCACAAACTATGAGTGTTGATGACCGACACGTAAGCGCACCTTGGGGTTCGACATTCATGGAAATCGATTTGGGACCCCAAAACGGTGAGTAATAGTCCACGAAACGGGCCAGAATTGGCCAAAACTGTGATTGTTGATGATCGACACGTAAGTGCACCCCAGGGTTCGGCAATCGTGGAAATCACTCCGGGACCCCAAAACTGAGAAATAGTTCAAGAAACGGGCCAGAATCGGCCCAAACTGCGATTGTTGATGACAGACATGTAAGCGCTCCTTAGGGTTTGACAACCATCAAAATCGCTTTGGGATCCCAAAACGGTGAGTAATAGGCCAAGAAACGGGCCAGAATCGGCAAAAACCGCGAGTGTTAATGATCGAGACGTAAACGCACCCCGGGGTTCGTCAATCATGGAAATCACTCCGGGACCCCAAAACATTGACTTATAGTCCAAGAAACAGGCCAGAATCGGCCCAAAATATGAGTGTTGATGATCGACACGTAAGCGCACCTTGGGGTCCGACAACCATGGAAATCGATTTGGGACCCCAAAATGGTGAGTAATAGTCTAGGAAACGGGCCAGAATCGGCCAAAACTGTGATTGGTGATGACCGACACGTAATCGCACCCCTGGATTCGGCAATCGTGGAAATCACTCCGGGACCCAAAAACTGTGAATAATAGTCCAAGAAACGGGCCAGGATCAGCCCAAACTATGAGTGTTGATGACTGACACGTAAGCGCTCCTTGGGGTTCCATAACCATGGAAATCGATTTGGTATCCCAAAATGGTGAGTAATTGTCCACGAAACAGGCCTGAATCGGCCAAAACCGTGAGTGTTGATGACCGACACAGAAACGCACCCCGGGGTTCGTTAATCGTGGAAATCACTCTGGACCTCAAAACAGTGAATAAAAGTCCACAAAATGGGCCAGAATCGGCAAAAACATTGAGTGTTGATGACCGACACATATACGCATCCGGGGTTCCTTAATCGTGGAATTCGCTCTGGGACCCCAAACCAGTGACTAATAGTCCAAGAAACGGGCCAGAATCGGCCCAAACTATGAGTGTTGATGACCGACACATAAGCGCACCTTGGGGCTCGACATTCATGGAAATCGATTTGGGACCCCAAAACGGTGAGTAATAGTCCACGAAACGGGCCAAAATTGGCCAAAACTGTGATTGTTGATGACCGACACATAAGCGCACCCCAGGGTTCGGCAATCATAGAAATCACTCTGGGACCCCAAAACTGAAAATAATTCAAGAAACGGGCCAGAATCGGCCCAAACTGCGATTGTTGATGACAGACATGTAAGCGCTCCTTGGGGTTTGGCAACCATGAAAATTGCTTTGGGATCCCAAAACAGTGAGTAATAGGCCACCAAACAGGCCAAAATCGACAAAAACCGCGAGTATTGATGACCGACACATAAACGCACCCCGGGGTTCGTCAATCGTGGAAAGCACCCCGGGACCGAAAAACACTGAGTAATAGTCCAAGAAACGGGCCAAAATCGGCCAAAACTGCGATTGTTGATGGCCGACACGTAGGCCCTTCAAAAACTATGGAAATCGCTTCAGGGCCCCAAAACGATAAATAATAGTCCACGAAACGGGTCAGAATTGGCCAAAATTGTGAGTGTTGATGACCGACACGTAAGCGCACCTTGGGGTTCCACAACCATGGAAATTGATTTGGGATCCCAAAACGTGAGTAATAGTCCATGAAACGGGTCAGGCCAAAACTGTGATTGTTGATGACCGACACGTAAGCGCACCCCAGGGTTCGGCAATCGTGGAAATCACTCTGGGACCCCAAAACTGAGAAATAGTCCAAGAAATGGGCCAGAATCGGCCCAAACTGCGATTGTTGATGACAGACATGTAAGCGCTCCTTAGGGTTTGACAACCATGGAAATCGCTTTGGGATCCCAAAACGGTGAGTAATAGGCCACGAAACGGGCCAGAATCGGCAAAAACCGTGAGTGTTAATGATGGAGACGTAAACGCACCCCGGGGTTCGTCAATCATGGAAATCACTCCGGGACCCCAAAACATTGACTAATAGTCCAAGAAATGGGCCAGAATCGGCCCAAACTATGAGTGTTGATGACCGACATGTAAGCACACCTTGGGGTTCCACATCCATGGAAATCAATTTGGGACCCTAAAACGGTGAGTAATAGCCCACGAAACGGATCAGAATTGGCCAAAACTGTGATTGTTGATGACCAACACGTAAGCGCACCCCAGGGTTCGGCAATCGTGGAAATCACTCCGGCACCCCAAAACTGAGAAATAGTTCGAGAAACGGGCCGGAATCGGCCAAAACTGCGACTGTTGATGGCCGACACGTAAGCGCAGCTTGGGGTTCCACAACCATGGAAATTGATTTGGGATCCCAAAACGGTGAGTAATAGTCCACGAAACGGGTCAGGATTGGCAAAAACTGTGATTGTTGATGACCGACACGTAAGCGCACCCCAGGGTTAGGAAATCGTGGAAATCACTCTAGGAACCCAAAACTAAGAAATAGTCCAAGAAAAATGCCAGAATCGGCCCAAACTGCGATTGTTGAAGACAAACATGTAAGCGCTCCTTGGGGTTTGACAACCATGTAAATCGCTTTGGGACCCCGGGGTTCATCAATCGTGGAAATCACTCCGGGACCCCAAAACAGTGAGTAATAGTCCAAGAAATGGGCCAAAATCGGCCAAAACTACGACTGGTGATGGCCGACACATAGGCGCTTCAAAAACTATGGAAATCGCTTCGGGGCCCCAAAACGATGAACATTACTCCACGAAACGGGTCAGAATCGGCCAAAACTGTGAGTGTTGATGACCGACACGTAAGCGCACCTTGGGGTTCCACAACCATGGAAATCAATTTGGTATACCAAAACGGTGAGTAATTATCCATGAAACGGTCCAGAATCGGCCAAAACAGTGAGTGTTGATGACCGACACAGGAACGCACCTTGGGGTTCGTTAATCGTGGAAATCACTCTGGACCCCAAAATAGTGAGTAATAGTCCATGAAATGGGTCAGAATCAGCCAAAACTGTGAGTGTGACGTAAACGCACCACGGGGTTCTTTAATCGTGAAATTCACTCCAGGACCCCAAAACAGTGAGTAATAGTCCAAGAAACGCAACTTGGGTTTCAACAACTATGGAAATCGCTTCGGGACCCCAAAACAGTGACTAATAGTCAAAGAAACGGGCCAGAATCGGCCCAAACTATGAGTGTTGATGACCGACACGTAGGCGCACCTTGGGGTCGACAACCATGGAAATCGATTTGGACCCCAATACGGTGATTAATAGTCCATGAAACGGGCCAGATTCGGCCAAAACTGTTATTGTTGATGACCGACACGTAAGCGCACCCCAGGGTTTGGCAATCGTGGAAATCACTCCGGGACCCCAAAACTAAGAAATAGTCCATGAAATGGGCCAGAATCAGCCAAAACTGTGAGTGTGTTGATGACCTACACGTAAACGCACCCCGGGGTTCTTTAATCGTGAAATTCACTCCGAGACCCCAAAACAGTGAGTAATAGTCCAAGAAACGGGCCAGAATCGGCCGAAACTGTGAGTGTTGATGACTCACACGTAAGCACACCTTGGGTTTCGACAACCATGGAAATCGATTTGTGACCCCAAAACAGTGAGTAATAGTCCATGAAACGGGCCAGAATCGGCCAAAACTGTGATGGTTGATGACCGACACGTAAGCGCACCCCTGGGTTCGGCAATCGTGGAAATCACTCCGGGACCCCAAAACTGAGAAATAGTCGAAGAAACAGGCCAGAATCGGCCCAAACTGCGATTGTTGATGACAGAAATGTAAGCGCTCCTTGGGGTTTGACAACCATGGAAATCGCTTTGGGATCCCAAAACAGTGACTAATAGTCAAAGAAACGGGCCAGAATCGGCCCAAACTATGAGTGTTGATGACCTACACATAAGCGCACCTTGGGGTCGACATCCATGGAAATCGATTTGGGACCCCAAAACGGTGAGTAATAGTCCATGAAACGGGCCAGATTCGGCCAAAACTGTTATTGTTGATGACCGACACGTAAGCGCACCCCAGGGTTCGGCAATCGTGGAAATCACTCCGGGACCCCAAAACTGAGAAATAGTCCAAGAAAAGGACCAGAATCGGCCCAAACTGCGATTGTTGATGACAAACATGTAAGCGCTCCTTGGGGTTTGACAACCATGTAAATCGCTTTGGGACCCCGGGGTTCATCAATCATGGAAATCACTCCGGGACCCCAAAACAGTGAGTAATAGTCCAAGAAATGGGCCAGAATCGGCCAAAACTGCGACTGGTGATGGCCGACACGTAGGCGCTTCAAAAACTATGGAAATTGCTTCGGGGCCCCAAAACGATGAACATTACTCCACGAAACGGGTCACAATCGGCCAAAACTGTGAGTGTTGATGACCGACACGTAAGCGCACCTTGGGGTTCCACAACCATGGAAATCAATTTGGTATACCAAAACGGTGAGTAATTATCCATGAAACGGTCCAGAATCGGCCAAAACAATGAGTGTTGATGACCGACACAGGAACGCACCTTGGGGTTCGTTAATCGTGGAAATCACTCTGGACCCCAAAACAGTGAGTAATAGTCCAAGAAACGGGCCAGAATCGTCCGAAACTGTGAGTGTTGATGACCGACACGTAAACGCAACTTGGGTTTCAACAACTATGGAAATCGCTTCGGGACCCCAAAACAGTGACTAGTAGTCAAAGAAACGGGCCAGAATCGGCCCAATCTATGAGTGTTGATGACCGACACGTAGGCGCACCTTGGGGTCGACAACCATGGAAATCGATTTGGGACCCCAATACGGTGATTAATAGTCCATGAAACGGGCCAGATTCGGCCAAAACTGTTATTGTTGATGACCGACACGTAAGCGCACCCCAGGGTTTGGCAATCGTGGAAATCACTCCGGGACCCCAAAACTAAGAAATAGTCCATGAAATGGGCCAGAATCAGCCAAAACTGTGAGTGTGTTGATGACCTACACGTAAACGCACCCCGGGGTTCTTTAATCGTGAAATTCACTCCGAGACCCCAAAACAGTGAGTAATAGTCCAAGAAACGGGCCAGAATCGGCCGAAACT
>NC_041387.1:9248044-9258055 GCF_002162155.2 Triticum dicoccoides
AGAATCGGCCAAAACTATGATTGTTGATGACCGACACGTAAGCGCACCCCTGGGTTCGGCAATCGTGGAAATCACTCCGGGACCCCAAAACTGAGAAATAGTCCAAGAAATGGGCCAGAATCGGCCAAAAATATGATTGTTGATGACGGACATGTAAGCGCACCCCAGGGTTCGGCAATCGTGGAAATCACTCCGGGACCCCAAAAGTGAGAAATAGTTCAAGAAACGGGCCAGAATCGGCAAAAACTGTGATTGTTGATGACAGACATGTAAGAGCTCCTTGGGGTTTGACAACCATGGAAATCGCTTTGGGATCCCAAAACGGTGAGTAATAGGCCACGAAACGGGCCAGAATCGGCAAAAACCGCGAGTGTTGATAACTGACATGTAAACGCACCGAGGGGTTCGTCAATCGTGGAAATCACTTCGGGACCCCAAAACTGTGAGTAATAGTCCAAGAAACGGGCCAGAATCGGCCTGAACTATGAGTGTTGATGACCGACACAGGAACACACCCTGGGGTTCATTAATTGTGGAAATCACTCTGGACCCCAAATCGGTGAGTAATAGTCCATGAAATGGGCCAGAATCAGCCAAAATTGTGAGTGTGTTGATGACCTATACGTAAACGCACCCCGGGGTTCTTTAATCGTGAAATTCACTCCGAGACCCCAAAACAGTGAGTAATAGTCCAAGAAACGGGCCAGAATCGGCCGAAACTATGAGAGTTGATGACCGACACGTAAGCACACATTGGGTTTCGACAACCACGAAAATCGATTTGGGACCCCAAAGCAGTGAGTAATAGTCCATGAAACGGGCCAGAATCGGCCAAAACTGTGAGTGTTGATGACCGACACGTAAACGCACCTCGGGTTTCTTTAATCGTGAAATTCACTCCGGGACCCAAAATAGTGAGTAATAGTTCAAGAAACAGGCCAGAATCGGCCGAAACTGTGAGTGTTGATGACGGACACGTAAGCGCACCTTGGGTTTCAACAACTATGAAATCGCTTCGGGACCCCAAAATAGTGACTAATAGTCCAAGAAATGGGCTAGAATCAGCCCAAACTATGAGTGTTGATGAACGACACGTAAGTGCACCTTGGGGTTCGACAACCATGGAAATCGATTTGGGAACCCAAAATGGTGAGTAATTGTCCATGAAACGGTCCATAACCGGCCAAAACAGTGAGTGGTTATGACCGACATGGGAATGCACCTTGGGGTTCGTTAATCGTGGAAATCACTCTGGACTCCAAAACAGTGAGTAATAGTCCATGAAATGGGCCAGAATCAGCCAAAATTGTGAGTGTGTTGATGACCTATACGTAAACGCACCCCGGGGTTCTTTAATCGTGAAATTCACTCCGAGACCCCAAAACAGTGAGTAATAGTCCAAGAAACGGGCCAGAATCGGCCGAAACTATGAGAGTTGATGACCGACACGTAAGCACACATTGGGTTTCGACAACCACGAAAATCGATTTGGGACCCCAAAGCAGTGAGTAATAGTCCATGAAACGGGCCAGAATCGGCCAAAACTATGATTGTTGATGACCGACACGTAAGCGCACCCCTAGGTTCGGCAATCATGGAAATCACTCCGGGACCCCAAAACTGAGAAATAGTCCAAGAAATGGGCCAGAATCGGCCAAAACTGTGATTGTTGATGACGGACATGTAAGCGCACCCCAGGGTTCGGCAATCGTGGAAATCACTCCGGGACCCCAAAAGTGAGAAATAGTTCAAGAAACGGGCCAGAATCGGCAAAAACTGTGATTGTTGATGACAGACATGTAAGAGCTCCTTGGGGTTTGACAACCACGGAAATCGCTTTGGGATCCCAAAACGGTGAGTAATAGGCCACGAAACGGGCCAGAATCGGCAAAAACCGCGAGTGTTGATGACTGACATGTAAACGCACCGAGGGGTTCGTCAATCGTGGAAATCACTTCGGGACCCCAAAACTGTGAGTAATAGTCCAAGAAACGGGCCAGAATCGGCCGGAACTATGAGTGTTGATGACCGACACAGGAACACACCCTGGGGTTCATTAATTGTGGAAATCACTCTGGACCCCAAATCGGTGAGTAATTGTCCACGAAATGGGCCAGAATCGGCCAAAACTGTGAGTGTTGATGACCGACACGTAAACGCACCCAGGGTTTCTTTAATCGTGAAATTCACTCCGGGACCCCAAAATAGTGAGTAATAGTTCAAGAAACAGGCCAGAATCGGCCGAAACTGTGAGTGTTGATGACGGACACGTAAGCGCACCTTGGGTTTCAACAACTATGAAATCGCTTCGGGACCCCAAAATAGTGACTAATAGTCCAAGAAATGGGCTAGAATCAGCCCAAACTATGAGTGTTGATGAACGACACGTAAGTGCACCTTGGGGTTCGACAACCATGGAAATCAATTTGGGACCCCAAAATGGTGAGTAATTGTCCATGAAACGGTCCATAATCAGCCAAAACAGTGAGTGGTTATGACCGACATGGGAATGCACCTTGGGGTTCGTTAATCGTGGAAATCACTCTGGACTCCAAAACAGTGAGTAATAGTCCATGAAATGGGCCAGAATCAGCCAAAATTGTGAGTGTGTTCATGACCTATACGTAAACGCACCCCGGGGTTCTTTAATCGTGAAATTCACTCTGAGACCCCAAAACAGTGAGTAATAGTCCAAGAAACGGGCCAGAATCGGCCGAAACTATGAGAGTTGATGACCGACACGTAAGCACACATTGGGTTTCGACAACCACGAAAATCGATTTGGGACCCCAACGCAGTGAGTAATAGTCCATGAAACGGGCCAGAATTGGCCAAAACTATGATTGTTGATGACCGACACGTCAGCGCACCCCAGGGTTCGGCAATCGTGGAAATCACTCCGGGACCCCAAAAGTGAGAAATAGTTCAAGAAACGGGACAGAATCGGCAAAAGCTGTGATTGTTGATGACAGACATGTAAGAGCTCCTTGGGGTTTGACAACCATGGAAATCGTTTTCGGATCCCAAAATGGTGAGTAATAGGCCATGATACGGGCCAGAATCGACAAAAACCGCGAGTGTTAATGACCGACACGTAAACGCACCCCGGGGTTCGTCAATCTTGGAAATCACTCCGAGACCCCAAAACATTGAGTAATAGTCCAAGAAACGGGCCAGAATAGGCCAAAATTGTGACTGTTGATGGCCGACATGTAAGCGCACCTTGGGGTTCCACAACCATGGAAATCGATTTGGGATCCCAAAACGGTGAGTAATTGTCCATCAAACGGTCCAGAATGGGCCAAAACAGTGAGTGTTGATGACCGACGCGGGAACGCACCCTGGGTTCGTTAATCGTGGATATCACTCTGGACCCCAAAACAATGAGTAATAGTCCATGAAATGGGCCAGAGTCGGCCAAAACTGTGAGTGCTGATAACCGACACGTAAACGCATCCTGGGGTTCTTTAATCGTGAAATTCACTCCGGGACCCCAAAACAGTGAGTAATAGTCCAAGAAACGGGCCAGAATCGTCCGAAACTGTGAGTGTTGATGACCGACAGGTAAGCGCAACTTGGGTTTCAACAACTATGGAAATCGCTTCGGGACCCCAAAACAGTGACTAATAGTCAAAGAAACGGGCCAGAATTGGCCCAAACTATGAGTGTTGATGACCTACACGTAAGCGCACCTTGGGGTCGACATCCATGGAAATCGATTTGGGACCCCAAAACGGTGAGTAATAGTCCATGAAACGGGCCAGATTCGGCCAAAACTGTTATTGTTGATGACTGACACGTAAGCGAAACCCAGGGTTCGGCAATCGTGGAAATCACTCCGGGACCCCAAAACTGAGAAATAGTCCAAGAAAAGGACCAGAATCGACCCAAACTGTGATTGTTGATGACAGACATTTAAGCGCTCCTTGGGGTTTGACAACCATGGAAATCGCTTTGGGATCCCAAAACGGTGAGTAATAGGCCACGAAACGGGCCAGAATCGGCAAAAACCGCGAGTGTTGATGACTGACATGTAAACGCATCGAGGGGTTCGTCAATCGTGGAAATCACTTCGGGACCCCAAAACTGTAAGTAATTGTCCAAGAAACAGGCCAGAATCGGCCGGAACTGTGAGTGTTGATGACCAACACAGGAACACACCCTGGGGTTCATTAATTGTGGAAATCACTCTGGACCCCAAATCAGTGAGTAATAGTCCGCGAAATGGGCCAGAATCGGCCAAAACTGTGAGTGTTGTTGACCGACACATAAACGCACCCCGGGTTTCTTTAATCGTGAAATTCACTCCGGGACCCCAAAACAGTGAGTAATAGTTCAAGAAACAGGCCAGAATCGGCCGAAACTGTGAGTGTTGATAACGGACACGTAAGCGCACCTTGGGTTTCAACAACTATGAAATCGCTTCGGGACCCCAAAATAGTGACTAATAGTCCAAGAAATGGGCTAGAATCAGCCCAAACTATGAGTGTTGATGAACGACCCGTAAGTGCACCTTGGGGTTCGACAACCATGGAAATCGATTTGGGACCCCAAAACGGTGAGTAATTGTCCATGAAACGGTCCATAATCGGCCAAAACAATGAGTGTTGATGACCGACATGGGAATGCACCTTGGGGTTCGTTAATCGTGGAAATCACTCTGGACTCCAAAACAGTGAGTAATAGTCCATGAAATGGGCCAGAATCAGCCAAAATTGTGAGTGTGTTGATGACCTATACGTAAACGCACCCCGGGGTTCTTTAATCGTGAAATTCACTCCGAGACCCCAAAATAGTGAGTAATAGTCCAAGAAACGGGCCAGAATCGGCCGAAACTATGAGAGTTGATGACCGACACGTAAGCACACATTGGGTTTCGACAACCACGAAAATCGATTTGGGACCCCAAAGCAGTGAGTAATAGTCCATGAAACGGGCCAGAATCGGCCAAAACTATGATTGTTGATGACCGACACGTAAGCGCACCCCTGGGTTCGGCAATCGTGGAAATCACTCCGGGACCCCAAAACTGAGAAATAGTCCAAGAAATGGGCCAGAATCGGCCAAAACTGTGATTGTTGATGACGGACATGTAAGCGCACCCTAGGGTTCGGCAATCGTGGAAATCACTCCGGGACCCCAAAAGTGAGAAATAGTCCAAGAAACGGGCCAGAATCGGCAACAACTGTGATTGTTGATGACAGACATGTAAGAGCTCCTTGGGGTTTGACAACCATGGAAATCGTTTTCGGATCCCAAAATGGTGAGTAATAGGCCATGAAACGGGCTAGAATCGGCAAAAACCGCGAGTGTTAATGACCGACACGTAAACGCACCGCGGGGTTCGTCAATCGTGGAAATAACTCTGGGACCCCAAAACATTGAGTAATAGTCCAAGAATCGGCCAAAACTGCGACTGTTGATGGCCGACATGTAGGCGGTTCAAAAACTATGCAAATCGCTTCGGGGCCCCAAAACGTTGAATAATAGTCCACGAAACGGGTCAGAATTGGCCGAAACTGTGAGTATTGATGACCGGCATGTAAGCGCACCTTGGGGGTCCACAACCATGGAAATCGATTTGGGATCTTAAAATGGTGAGTAATTTTCCATGAAACGGTCCAGAATCGGCCAAAACAGTGAGCGTTGATGACCGACACGGGAACGCACCCTGGGGTTTGTTAATCATGGAAATCACTCTGGACCCCAAAACAGTGAGTAATAGTCCACGGAATGGGCCAGAATCGGCCAAAATTGTGAGTGTTAATGACCGACACGTAAACGCACCCCGGGGTTCTTTAATCATGAAATTCACTCCGGGACGCCAAAATAGTGAGTAATAGTCCAAGAAACGGGCCAGAATAGGCCGAAACTGTGAGTGTTGATGACCGACACGTAAGCGCACCTTGGGTTTCAACAACTATGGAAATCACTTCGGGACCCCAAAATAGTGAGTAATAGTCCAAGAAACGGGCCAGAATCGGCCAAAACTGTGAGTGTTGATGACTGACCCGTAAGTGCACCTTGTGTTTCAACAACTATGGAAATCACTTCGGGGCCCCAAAACAGTGACTAATAGTCCAAGAAACGGACCAGAATCAGCCCAAACTATGAGTGTTGATGACAGACACGTAAGCGCACCTTGGGGTTTGACAACCATGGAAATAGATTTGGGACCCCAAAACAGTGAGTAATAGTCCTCGAAACGGGCCAGAATCGGCCAAAACTGTGATTGTTGATGACCGACACGTAAGCGCACCCCAGGGTTCGGCAATCGTGGAAATTACTCGCGGACCCCAAAACTGAAAAATAGTCCAAGAAACGGGCCAGAATCGGCCCGAACTACGATTGTTGATGATAGATATGTAAGCGCTCCTTGGGGTTTGACCACCATGGAAATCGCTTTGGGATCCCAAAACGGTGAGTAATAGGCCAAGAAACGGGTCAGAATCGGCAAAAACCGCGAGTGTTAATGACCGAGACGTAAACGCACCGCGGGGTTCGTCAATCGTGGAAATCACTCCAGGACGCCAAAACATTGAGTAATAGTCCAAGAAACGGGCCAGAATCGGCCAAAACTGCGGCTATTGATGGCCGACACGTAGGCGGTTCAAAAACTACGGAAATCGCTTCGAGGCCCCAAAACGATGAAGAATAGTCCACGAAACGGGTCAGAATTGCCCAAAACTGCAAGTGTTGATGACCGACATGTAAGCGCACCTTGGGGGTCCACAACCATGGAAATCGATTTGGGATCTCAAAACGGTGAGTAATTGTCCATGAAACGGTCCATAATCGGCCAAAACAGTGAGTGTTGATGACTGACACGGGAACGCACCCTGGGGTTCATTAATGATGGAAATCACTCTCGACCCCAAAACAGTGAGTAATAGTCCACGAAATGGGCCAGAATCGGCCAAAACTATGAGTGTTAATGAACAACACGTAAACGCACCCCGGGGTTCTTTAATCGTGAAATTCACTCCGGGACGCCAAAATAGTGAGTAATAGTCCAAGAAACGGGCCAGAATCGGCCGAAACTGTGAGTGTTGATGACCGACACGTAAGCGCACCTTGGCTTTCAACAACTATGGAAATCACTTTGGGGCCCCAAAACAGTGACTAATAGTCCAAGAAACGGGCCAGAATCGGCCCAAACTATGAGTGTTGATGACCGACACGTAAGCGCACCTTGGGGTTCGACAACCATGGAAATAGATTTGGGACCCCAAAACAGTGATTAATAGTCCTCGAAACGGGCCAGAAACGGCCAAAACTGTGATTGTTGATGACCGACACGTAAGCGCACCCCAGGGTTCGGCAATCATGGAAATCACTCCCGGGACCCCGAAACTGAGAAATAGTCCAAGAAACGGGCCAGAATCGGCCCAAACTGCGATTGTTGATGACAGGCATGTAAGCGCTCCTTGGGGATTGACAACCATGGAAATCGCTTTGGGATCCCAAAACGGTGAGTAATAGGCCACTAAACGGCCCAGAATCAGCAAAAACCGCGAGTGTTAATGACCGACACGTAAACGCACCCCGGGGTTCGTCAATCATGGAAATCACTGCGGGACCCCAAAACATTGACTAATAGTCCAAGAAACGGGCCAGAATAGGCCGAAACTGTGAGTGTTGATGACCGACACGTAAGCGCACCTTGGGTTTCAACAACTATGGAAATCACTTCGGGGCCCCAAAATAGTGAGTAATAGTCCAAGAAACGGGCCAGAATCGGCCAAAACTGTGAGTGTTGATGACTGACACGTAAGTGCACCTTGTGTTTCAACAAGTATGGAAATCACTTCGGGGCCCCAAAACAGTGACTAATAGTCCAAGAAACGGACCAGAATCAGCCCAAACTATGAGTGTTGATGACCGACACGTAAGCGCACCTTGGGGTTTGACAACCATGGAAATAGATTTGGGACCCCAAAACAGTGAGTAATAGTCCTCGAAACGGGCCAGAATCGGCCAAAACTGTGATTGTTGATGACCGACACGTAAGCGCACTCCAGGGTTCGGCAATCGTGGAAATCACTCGCGGACCCCAAAACTGAGAAATAGTCCAAGAAACGGGCCAGAATCGGCCCGAACTACGATTGTTGATGATAGATATGTAAGCGCTCCTTGGGGTTTGACAACAATTGAAATCGCTTTGGGATCCCAAAACGGTGAGTAATAGGCCAAGAAACGGGTCAGAATCGGCAAAAACTGCAAGTGTTAATGACCGAGACGTAAACGCACCTCGGGGTTCGTCAATCGTGGAAATCACTCCGGGACCCCAAAACATTGAGTAATAGTCCAAGAAACGGGCCAGAATCGGCCAAAACCGTGACTATTGATGGCCGACACGTAGGCGGTTCCAAAACTACGGAAATCGCTTCGAGGCCCCAAAACGATGAAGAATAGTCCACGAAACGGGTCAGAATTTCCCAAAACTGCGAGTGTTGATGACCGACATGTAAACGCACCTTGGGGGTCCACAACCATGGAAATCGATTTGGGATCTCAAAACGGTGAGTAATTGTCCATGAAACGGTCCATAATTGGCCAAAACAGTGAGTGTTGATGACTGACACGGGAACGCACCCTGGGGTTCATTAATCATGGAAATCACTCTGGACCCCAAAACAGTGAGTAATAGTCCACGAAATGGGCCAGAATCGGCCAAAACTGTGAGTGTTAATGAACAACACGTAAACGCACCCCGGGGTTCTTTAATCGTGAAATTCACTCTGGGGCGCCAAAATAGTGAGTAATAGTCCAAGAAACGGGCCAGAATCGGCCGAAACTGTGAGTGTTGATGACCGACACGTAAGCGCCCCTTGGCTTTCAACAACTATGGAAATCACTTCGGGGCCCCAAAACAGTGACTAATAGTCCAAGAAACGGGCCAGAATCGGCCCAAACTATGAGTGTTGATGACCGACACGTAAGCGCACCTTGGGGTTCGACAACCATGGAAATAGATTTGGGACCCCAAAACAGTGATTAATAGTCCTCGAAACGGGCCAGAAACGGCCAAAACTGTGATTGTTGATGACCGACACGTAAGCGCACCCCAGGGTTCGGCAATCATGGAAATCACTCCGGGACCCCGAAACTGAGAAATAGTCCAAGAAACGGGCCAGAATCGGCCCAAACTGCGATTGTTGATGACAGACATGTAAGCGCTCCTTGGGGATTGACAACCATAGAAATCGCTTTGGGATCCCAAAACGGTGAGTAATAGGCCACTAAACGGCCCAGAATCAGCAAAAACCGCGAGTGTTAATGACCGACACGTAAACGCACCCCGGGGTTCGTCAATCATGGAAATCACTCCGGGACCCCAAAACATTGAGTAATAGTCTAAGAAACGGGCCAGAATAGGCCGAAACTGTGAGTGTTGATGACCGACACGTAAGCGCACCTTGGGGTTTGACAACCATGCAAATAGATTTGGGACCCCAAAACAGTGAGTAATAGTCCTCGAAACGGGCCAGAATCGGCCAAAACTGTGATTGTTGATGACCGACACGTAAGCGCACCCCAGGGTTCGGCAATCGTGGAAATCACTCGCGGACCCCAAAACTGAGAAATAGTCCAAGAAACGGGCCAGAATCGGCCCGAACTACGATTGTTGATGATAGATATGTAAGCGCTCCTTGGGGTTTGACAACCATGGAAATCGCTTTGGGATCCCAAAACGGTGAGTAATAGGCCAAGAAACGGGTCAGAATCGGCAAAAACCGCGAGTGTTAATGACCGAGACGTAAACGCACCGCGGGGTTCATCAATCGTGGAAATCACTCCGGGACCCCAAAACATTGAGTAATAGTCCATGAAACGGGCCAGAATCGGCCAAAACTGCGACTATTGATGGCCGACACGTAGGCGGTTCAAAAACTACGGAAATCGCTTCGAGGCCCCAAAACGATGAAGAATAGTCCACGAAACGGGTCAGAATTGCCCAAAACTGCGAGTGTTGATGACCGACATGTAAGCGCACCTTGGGGGTCCACA
>NC_041387.1:9258065-9260074 GCF_002162155.2 Triticum dicoccoides
CCAAAACATTGAGTAATAGTCCAAGAAACGGGCCAGAATCGGCCAAAACTGCGACTATTGATGGCCGACACGTAGGCGGTTCAAAAACTACGGAAATCGCTTCGAGGCCCCAAAACGATGAAGAATAGTCCACGAAACGGGTCAGAATTGCCCAAAACTGCGAGTGTTGATGACCGACATGTAAGCGCACCTTGGGGGTCCACAACCATGGAAATCGATTTGGGATCTCAAAACGGTGAGTAATAGGCCACTAAACGGCCCAGAATCAGCAAAAACCGCGAGTGTTAATGGCCGACACGTAAACGCACCCCGGGGTTCGTCAATCATGGAAATCACTCCGGGACCCCAAAACATTGAGTAATAGTCCAAGAAACGGGCCAGAATAGGGCGAAACTGTGAGTGTTAATGACCGACACGTATGTGCACCTTGGGTTTCAACAACTATGGAAATCACTTCGGGGCCCCAAAATAGTGAGTAATAGTCCAAGAAACGGGCCAGAATCGGCCAAAACTGTGAGTGTTGATGACTGACACGTAAGGGCACCTTGTGTTTCAACAACTATGGAAATCACTTCGGGGCCCCAAAACAGTGACTAATAGTCCAAGAAACGGACCAGAATCAGCCCAAACTATGAGTGTTGATGACCGACACGTAAGCGCACCTTGGGGTTTGACAACCATGGAAATAGATTTGGGACCCCAAAACAGTGAGTAATAGTCCTCGAAACGGGCCAGAATCGGCCAAAACTGTGATTGTTGATGACCGACACGTAAGCGCACCCCAGGGTTCGGCAATCGTGGAAATCACTCGCGGACCCCAAAACTGAGAAATAGTCCAAGAAACGGGCCAGAATCGGCCCGAACTACGATTTTTGATGATAGATATGTAAGCGCTCCTTGGGGTTTGACAACCATGGAAATCGCTTTGGGATCCCAAAACGGTGAGTAATAGGCCAAGAAACGGGTAAGAATCGGCAAAAACCGCGAGTGTTAATGACCGAGACGTAAACGCACCGCGGGGTTCGTCAATTGTGGAAATCACTCGGGGACCCCAAAACATTGAGTAATAGTCCAAGAAACGGGCCAGAATCGGCCAAAACTGCGACTATTGATGGCCGACACGTAGGCGGTTCAAAAACTACGGAAATCGCTTCGAGGCCCCAAAACGATGAAGAATAGTCCACGAAACGGGTCAGAATTGCCCAAAACTGCGAGTGTTGATGACCGACATGTAAGCGCACCTTGGGGGTCCACAACCATGGAAATCGATTTGGGATCTCAAAACGGTGAGTAATTGTCCATGAAACGGTCCATAATCGGCCAAAACAGTGAGTGTTGATGACTGACACGGGAACGCACCCTGGGGTTCATTAATCATGGAAATCACTCTGGACCCCAAAACAGTGAGTAATAGTCCACGAAATGGGCCAGAATCGGCCAAAACTGTGAGTGTTAAAGAACAACACGTAAACGCACCTCGGGGTTCTTTAATCGTGAAATTCACTCCGGGACGCCAAAATAGTGAGTAATAGTCCAAGAAACGGGCCAGAATCGGCCGAAACTGTGAGTGTTGATGACCGACACGTAAGCGCACCTTGGCTTTCAACAACTATGGAAATCACTTCGGGGCCCCAAAACAGTGACTAATAGTCCAAGAAACGGGCCAGAATCGGCCCAAACTATGAGTGTTGATGACCGACACGTAAGCGCACCTTGGGGTTCGACAACCATGGAAATAGATTTGGGACCCCAAAACAGTGATTAATAGTCCTCGAAACGGGCCAGAAACGGCCAAAACTGTGATTGTTGATGACCGACACGTAAGCGCACCCCAGGGTTCGGCAATCATGGAAATCACTCCGGGACCCCGAAACTGAGAAATAGTCCAAGAAACGGGCCACAATCGGCCCAAACTGCGATTGTTGATGACAGACATGTAAGCGCTCCTTGGGGATTGACAACCATGGAAATCGCTTTGGGATCCCAAAACGGTGAGTAATAGGCCACTA
>NC_041387.1:9260084-9260740 GCF_002162155.2 Triticum dicoccoides
GACAACCATGGAAATAGATTTGGGACCCCAAAACAGTGATTAATAGTCCTCGAAACGGGCCAGAAACGGCCAAAACTGTGATTGTTGATGACCGACACGTAAGCGCACCCCAGGGTTCGGCAATCATGGAAATCACTCCGGGACCCCGAAACTGAGAAATAGTCCAAGAAACGGGCCAGAATCGGCCCAAACTGCGATTGTTGATGACACACATGTAAGCGCTCCTTGGGGATTGACAACCATGGAAATCGCTTTGGGATCCCAAAACGGTGAGTAATAGGCCACTAAACGGCCCAGAATCAGCAAAAACCGCGAGTGTTAATGACCGACACGTAAACGCACCCCGGGGTTCGTCAATCATGGAAATCACTCCGGGACCCCAAAACATTGAGTAATAGTCCAAGAAACGGGCCAGAATAGGCCGAAACTGTGAGTGTTGATGACCGACACGTAAGCGCACCTTGGGTTTCAACAACTATGGAAATCACTTCGGGGCCCCAAAATAGTGAGTAATAGTCAAAGAAACGGGCCAGAATCAGCCAAAACTGTGAGTGTTGATGACTGACACGTAAGTGCACCTTGTGTTTCAACAACTATGGAAATCACTTCGGGGCCCCAAAACAGTGACTAATAGTCCAAGAAACGGACCAGAATCA
>NC_041387.1:9260750-9262072 GCF_002162155.2 Triticum dicoccoides
AATAGTCCAAGAAACGGGCCAGAATCGGCCGAAACTGTGAGTGTTGATGACCGACACGTAAGCGCACCTTGGCTTTCAACAACTATGGAAATCACTTCGGGGCCCAAAAACAGTGACTAATAGTCCAAGAAGCGGGCCAGAATCGGCCCAAACTATGAGTGTTGATGACCGACACGTAAGCGCACCTTGGGGTTCGACAACCATGGAAATAGATTTGGGACCCCAAAACAGTGATTAATAGTCCTCGAAACGGGCCAGAAACGGCCAAAACTGTGATTGTTGATGACCGACACGTAAGCGCACCCGAGGGTTCGGCAATCATGGAAATCACTCCGGGACCCCAAAACTGAGAAATAGTCCAAGAAACGGGCCAGAATCGGCCCAAACTGCGATTGTTGATGACAGACATGTAAGCGCTCCTTGGGGATTGACAACCATGGAAATCGCTTTGGGATCCCAAAACGGTGAGTAATACGCCACTAAACGGCCCAGAATCAGCAAAAACCGCGAGTGTTAATGACCGACACGTAAACGCACCCCGGGGTTCATCAATCATGGAAATCACTCCGGGACCCCAAAACATTGAGTAATAGTCCAAGAAACGGGCCAGAATAGGCCGAAACTGTGAGTGTTGATGACCGACACGTAAGCGCACCTTGGGTTTCAACAACTATGGAAATCACTTCGGGGCCCCAAAATAGTGAGTAATAGTCTAAGAAACGGGCCAGAATCGGCCAAAACTGTGAGTGTTGATCACTGACACGTAAGTGCACCTTGTGTTTCAACAACTATGGAAATCACTTCGGGGCCCCAAAACAGTGACTAATAGTCCAAGAAACGGACCAGAATCAGCCCAAACTATGAGTGTTGATGACCGACACGTAAGCGCACCTTGGGGTTTGACAACCATGGAAATAGATTTGTGACCCCAAAACAGTGAGTAATAGTCCTCGAAACGGGCCAGAATCGGCCAAAACAGTGATTGTTGATGACCAACACGTAAGCGCACCCCAGGGTTCGGCAATCGTGGAAATCACTCGCGAACCCCAAAACTGAGAAATAGTCCAAGAAACGGGCCAGAATCGGCCCGAACTACGATTGTTGATGATAGATATGTAAGCGCTCCTTGGGGTTTGACAACCATGGAAATCGCTTTGGGATCCCAAAACGGTGAGTAATAGGCCAAGAAACGGGTCAGAATCGGCAAAAACCGCGAGTGTTAATGACCGAGACGTAAACGCACCGCGGGGTTCGTCAATCGTGGAAATCACTCCGGGACCCCAAAACATTGAGTAATAGTCCAAGAAACGGGCCAGAATCGG
>NC_041387.1:9263562-9264719 GCF_002162155.2 Triticum dicoccoides
AGGGTTCGGCAATCATGGAAATCACTCCGGGACCCCAAAACTGAGAAATAGTCCAAGAAACGGGCCAGAATCGGCCCAAACTGCGATTGTTGATGACAGACATGTAAGCGCTCCTTGGGGATTGACAACCATGGAAATCGCTTTGGGATCCCAAAACGGTGAGTAATACGCCACTAAACGGCCCAGAATCAGCAAAAACCGCGAGTGTTAATGACCGACACGTAAACGCACCCCGGGGTTCGTCAATCATGGAAATCACTCCGGGACCCCAAAACATTGAGTAATAGTCCAAGAAACGGGCCAGAATAGGCCGAAACTGTGAGTGTTGATGACCGACACGTAAGCGCACCTTGGGTTTCAACAACTATGGAAATCACTTCGGGGCCCCAAAATAGTGAGTAATAGTCTAAGAAACGGGCCAGAATCGGCCAAAACTGTGAGTGTTGATCACTGACACGTAAGTGCACCTTGTGTTTCAACAACTATGGAAATCACTTCGGGGCCCCAAAACAGTGACTAATAGTCCAAGAAACGGACCAGAATCAGCCCAAACTATGAGTGTTGATGACTGACACGTAAGCGCACCTTGGGGTTTGACAACCATGGAAATAGATTTGTGACCCCAAAACAGTGAGTAATAGTCCTCGAAACGGGCCAGAATCGGCCAAAACAGTGATTGTTGATGACCAACACGTAAGCGCACCCCAGGCTTCGGCAATCGTGGAAATCACTCGCGAACCCCAAAACTGAGAAATAGTCCAAGAAACGGGCCAGAATCGGCCCGAACTACGATTGTTGATGATAGATATGTAAGCGCTCCTTGGGGTTTGACAACCATGGAAATCGCTTTGGGATCCCAAAACGGTGAGTAATAGGCCAAGAAACGGGTCAGAATCGGCAAAAACCGCGAGTGTTAATGACCGAGACGTAAACGCACCGCGGGGTTCGTCAATTGTGGAAATCACTCGGGGACCCCAAAACATTGAGTAATAGTCCAAGAAACGGGCCAGAATCGGCCAAAACTGCGACTATTGATGGCCGACACGTAGGCGGTTCAAAAACTACGGAAATCGCTTCGAGGCCCCAAAACGATGAAGAATAGTCCACGAAACGGGTCAGAATTGCCCAAAACTGCGAGTGTTGATGACCGACATGTA
>NC_041387.1:9267122-9272064 GCF_002162155.2 Triticum dicoccoides
CAAAAATGTGACTATTGATGGCCGACACGTAGGCGGTTCAAAAACTACGGAAATCCCTTCGAGGCCCCAAAACGATGAAGAACAGTCCACGAAACGGGTCAGAATTGCCCAAAACTGCGAGTGTTGATGACCGACATGTAAGCGCACCTTGGGGGTCCACAACCATGGAAATCGATTTGGGATCTCAAAACGGTGAGTAATTGTCCATGAAACGGTCCATAATCGGCCAAAACAGTGAGTGTTGATGACTGACACGGGAACGCACCCTGGGGTTCGTTAATCATGGAAATCACTCTGGACCCCAAAACAGTGAGTAATAGTCCACGAAATGGGCCAGAATCGGCCAAAACTGTGAGTGTTAATGAACAACACGTACACGCACCCCGGGGTTCTTTAATCGTGAAATTCACTCTGGGACGCCAAAATAGTGAGTAATAGTCCAAGAAACGGGCCAGAATCGGCCGAAACTGTGAGTGTTGATGACCGACACGTAAGCGCACCTTGGCTTTCAACAACTATGGAAATCACTTCGGGGCCCCAAAACAGTGACTAATAGTCCAAGAAACGGGCAAGAATCGGCCCAAACTATGAGTGTTGATGACCGACACGTAAGCGCACCTTGGGGTTTGACAACCATGGAAATAGATTTGGGACCCCAAAACAGTGATTAATAGTCCTCGAAACGGGCCAGAAACGGCCAAAACTGTGATTGTTGATGACCGACACGTAAGCGCACCCCAGGGTTCGGCAATCATGGAAATCACTCCGGGACCCCGAAACTGAGAAATAGTCCAAGAAACGGGCCAGAATCGGCCCAAACTGCGATTGTTGATGACAGACATGTAAGCGCTCCTTGGGGATTGACAACCATGGAAATCGCTTTGGGATCCCAAAACAGTGAGTAATAGGCCACTAAACGGCCCAGAATCAGCAAAAACCGCGAGTGTTAATGACCGACACGTAAACGCACCCCGGGGTTCGTCAATCATGGAAATCACTCCGGGACCCCAAAACATTGAGTAATAGTCCAAGAAACGGGCCAGAATAGGCCGAAACTGTGAGTGTTGATGACCGACACGTAAGCGCACCTTGGGTTTCAACAACTATGGAAATCACTTCGGGGCCCCAAAATAGTGAGTAATAGTCAAAGAAACGGGCCAGAATCAGCCAAAACTGTGAGTGTTGATGACTGACACGTAAGTGCACCTTGCGTTTCAACAACTATGGAAATCACTTCGGGGCCCCAAAACAGTGACTAATAGTCCAAGAAACAGACCAGAATTAGCCGAAACTATGAGTGTTGATGACCGACACGTAAGCGCACCTTGGGGTTTGACAACGATGGAAATAGATTTGGGACCCCAAAACAGTGAGTAATAGTCCTCGAAACGGGCCAGAATCGGCCAAAACTGTGATTGTTGATGACCGACACGTAAGCGCACCCCAGGGTTCGGCAATCGTGGAAATCACTCGCGGACCCCAAAACTGAGAAATAGTCCAAGAAACGGGCCAGAATCGGCCCGAACTACGATTGTTGATGATATATATGTAAGCGCTCCTTGGGGTTTGACAACCATGGAAATCGCTTTGGGATCCCAAAACGGTGAGTAATAGGCCAAGAAACGGGTCAGAATCGGCAAAAACCGCGAGTGTTAATGACCGAGACGTAAACGCACCGCGGGGTTCGTCAATCGTGGAAATCACTCCGGGACCCCAAAACATTGAGTAATAGTCCAAGAAACGGGCCAGAATCGGCCAAAACTGCGACTATTGATGGCCGACACGTAGGCGGTTCAAAAACTACGTAAATCCCTTCGAGGCCCCAAAACGATGAAGAACAGTCCACGAAACGGGTCAGAATTGCCCAAAACTGCGAGTGTTGATGACCGACATGTAAGCGCACCTTGGGGGTCCACAACCATGGAAATCGATTTGGGATCTCAAAACGGTGAGTAATTGTCCATGAAACGGTCCATAATCGGCCAAAACAGTGAGTGTTGATGGCTGACACGGGAACGCACCCTGGGGTTCGTTAATCATGGAAATCACTCTGGACCCCAAAACAGTGAGTAATAGTCCACGAAATGGGCCAGAATCGGCCAAAACTGTGAGTGTTAATGAACAACACGTAAACGCACCCCGGGGTTCTTTAATCGTGAAATTCACTCCGGGACGCCAAAATAGTGAGTAATAGTCCAAGAAACGGGCTAGAATCGGCCGAAACTGTGAGTGTTGATGACCGACACGTAAGCGCACCTTGGCTTTCAACAACTATGGAAATCACTTCGGGGGCCCAAAACAGTGACTAATAGTCCAAGAAACGGGCCAGAATCGGCCCAAACTATGAGTGTTGATGACCGACACGTAAGCGCACCTTGGGGTTTGACAACCATGGAAATAGATTTGGGACCCCAAAACAGTGATTAATAGTCCTCGAAACGGGCCAGAAATGGCCAAAACTGTGATTGTTGATGACCGACACGTAAGTGCACCCCAGGGTTCGGCAATCATGGAAATCACTCCGGGACCCCGAAACTAAGAAATAGTCCAAGAAACGGGCCAGAATCGGCCCAAACTGCGATTGTTGATGACAGACATGTAAGCGCTCCTTGGGGATTGACAACCATGGAAATCGCTTTGGGATCCCAAAACGGTGAGTAATAGGCCACTAAACGGCCCAGAATTAGCAAAAACCGCGAGTGTTAATGACCGACACGTAAACGCACCCCGGGGTTCGTCAATCATGGAAATCACTCCGGGACCCCAAAACATTGAGTAATAGTCCAAGAAACGGGCCAGAATAGGCCTAAACTGTGAGTGTTGATGACCGACACGTAAGCGCACCTTGGGTTTCAACAACTATGGAAATCACTTCGGGGCCCCAAAATAGTGAGTAATAGTCAAAGAAACGGGCCAGAATCGGCCAAAACTGTGAGTGTTGATGACTGACACGTAAGTGCACCTTGTGTTTCAACAACTATGGAAATCACTTCGGGGCCCCAAAACAGTGACTAATAGTCCAACAAACGGACCAGAATCAGCCCAAACTATGAGTGTTGATGACCGACACGTAAGAGCACCTTGGGGTTTTACAACCATGGAAATAGATTTGGGACCCCAAAACAGTGAGTAATAGTCCTCGAAACGGGCCAGAATCGGCCAAAACTGTGATTGTTGATGACCGACACGTAAGCGCACCCCAGGGTTCGGCAATCGTGGAAATCACTCGCGGACCCCAAAACTGAGAAATAGTCCAAGAAACGGGCCAGAATCGGCCCGAACTACGATTGTTGATGATAGATATGTAAGCGCTCCTTGGGGTTTGACAACCATGGAAATCGCTTTGGGATCCCAAAACGGTGAGTAATAGGCCAAGAAACGGGTCAGAATCGGCAAAAACCGCGAGTGTTAATGACCAAGCCGTAAACGCACCGCGGGGTTCGTCAATCGTGGAAATCACTCCGGGACCCCAAAACATTGAGTAATAGTCCAAGAAACGGGCCAGAATCGGCCAAAACTGCGACTATTGATGGCCGACACGTAGGCGGTTCAAAAACTACCGAAATCGCTTCGAGGCCCCAAAACGATGAAGAATAGTCCACGAAACGGGTCAGAATTGCCCAAAACTGCGAGTGTTGATGACCGACATGTAAGCGCACCTTGGGGGTCCACAACCATGGAAATCGATTTGGGATCTCAAAACGGTGAGTAATTGTCCATGAAACGGTCCATAATCGGCCAAAACAGTGAGTGTTGATGACTGACACGGGAACGCACCCTGGGGTTCGTTAATCATGGAAATCACTCTGGACCCCAAAACAGTGAGTAATAGTCCATGAAATGGGCCAGAATCGGCCAAAACTGTGAGTGTTAATGAACAACACGTCAACGCACCCCGGGGTTCTTTAATCGTGAAATTCACTCCGGGACGCCAAAATAGTGAGTAATAGTCCAAGAAACGGGCCAGAATCGGCCGAAACTGTGAGTGTTGATGACCGACATGTAAGCGCACTTTGGCTTTCAACAACTATGGAAATCACTTTGGGGCCCAAAAACAGTGACTAATAGTCCAAGAAACGGGCCAGAATCGGCCCAAACTATGAGTGTTGATGACCGACACGTAAGCGCACCTTGGGGTTCGACAACCATGGAAATAGATTTGGGACCCCAAAACAGTGATTAATAGTCCTCGAAACGGGCCAGAAACGGCCAAAACTGTGATTGTTGATGACCGACACGTAAGCGCACCCTAGAGTTCGGCAATCATGGAAATCACTCCGGGACCCCGAAACTGAGAAATAGTCCAAGAAACGGGCCAGAATCGGCCCAAACTGCGATTGTTGATGACAGACATGTAAGCGCTCCTTGGGGATTGACAACCATGGAAATCGCTTTGGGATCCCAAAACGGTGAGTAATAGGCCACTAAACGGCCCAGAATCAGCAAAAACCGCGAGTGTTAATGACCGACACGTAAACGCACCCCGGGGTTCGTCAATCATGGAAATCACTCCGGGACCCCAAAACATTGAGTAATAGTCCAAGAAACGGGCCAGAATACGCCGAAACTGTGAGTGTTGATGACCGACACGTAAGCGCACCTTGGGTTTCAACAACTATGGAAATCACTTCGGGGCCCCAAAATAGTGAGTAATAGTCCAAGAAACGGGCCAGAATTGGCCAAAACTGTGAGTGTTGATGACTGACACGTAAGTGCACCTTGTGTTTCAACAACTATGGAAATCACTTCGGGGCCCCAAAACAGTGACTAATAGTCCAAGAAACGGACCAGAATCAGCCCAAACTATGAGTGTTGATGACCGACACGTAAGCGCACCTTGGGGTTTGACAACCATGGAAATAGATTTGGGCCCCCAAAACAGTGAGTAATAGTCCTCGAAACGGGCCAGAATCGGCCAAAACTGTGATTGTTGATGACCGAC